>NW_027503447.1:0-26545 GCF_021521415.1 Bidens hawaiensis
AAGCTAAGAGTGAGGCACATGACACGTTGTTGTCTGTTTGCCCATAAAAATAATTAAAAAAAAAAACACATTATTTGTCTACTATAACAACCTTTTAAAATATCTAGCTAGCTTAATAACTGAAACAACAGCAATCAGACCATCAGTGAGCAGAAACATGGCTAGTGAAACAGCAAGACGACGAGTTGAGACGATCGGCGCTCACTTCTCTGCCGCCCGATAACATCTCCGCAACTCGTCTCTTCCCTTTGGTAATCTTTTTTGTACCAAGTTAAATGTTTATTTAGTTAAATGATTAGAAGTTATTGTTTTAAGGTGTAAATGACTTTGAGTTTGTGTTATTAGATTTGATTAATTATAAGACACCTATGTTGCCATATTTCATTCAATGGATTATTATATCTATGGTTAAAGTGATTATATATTTATATATAAAATTAATATATTGTGTAGGGTTGTAAAAAATGGTGTAGTGGGTAGAGTGTCAGGGCGATTTTCTTAAACTTTGTCAATATTACTCGGAATCCGTCAAATTCGGAGCTAGGCAGTCCAACTCGAACAACTCAGTCAAGTTGGATTTTCACCGTTTTTCGAGATACCTTGGAAGACGAGAATTAAATAATTATTATGTCTATAATACTAGGCCAAGTGTAGTGAGAGGCAAATAGGGGCGACAAGGGGCACATTTGGGCGAGAACACTCCCCCCCCCACCCCAGGCGATAAGTTGGTAGTGGTGGGTGGGGGGGGGATATATTTTTCGCCGGGCTGTGTGATGGACATGCTGACGTGGCGATTGGAGGGTGAGCGATTTGTGGGCTACAACACCGCTCACATATTGCCCCCCTTGGCCACGTGTCAACCCCCCCCCCCCCCCCCCCCCAAGAATTAAATAACTACCATGTCTATGTCTCATTTTGATTTATATTAATATTCACGTATTTTGCTATACATATTAGTAAACTGATTATATTTGACATATATATGATTTCCCGAAAATTAATTTTTTTATAACCTGCCATGCCCGAGTACTCCTCGCCTAGGCCGAGTACTCACAGCACAGCTCCCCAATCGACTAGCCTGACAGCATCTAGCGACTTCTGCAACATTATGTTGTAGAATTTAGGGGTGTAAAACATGTCTGGTTGGCGGGCTGAACTGATGAACTTAAACACCACCCATATATTTATAATTTATCCGTGTGATCAATTTATCTAAATGAGTCAAATAAGTTGAAGGTTGACCTTATAAAGTACAAAAATTTTCTTAACTTTATATTCAATTTTAAACGGTTAACACATCAAACTGTTTAATTAAACATGTTTAACCGATCAACTGTCGAGCACAACACGTTTAGTTAAATGCATTAAACAGGTCAACTCGAACTGTTTGGTTGACCTTAAAGTATAAATATTTTCTTAACTTCATATTCAATTTTAAATGGTTAACAGATGACTCTGGACACGACACATTTAATTAAATAGATTAAACAGGTCAACACTAACTGTTTATTAAACTGGTTAGACGTGACAGCCCAAAACCTTGTTATTTTCGTGTCATATTTCGAGTCGTGTCAGGAACTATTTAATTATGATGTTCTGTTTGAAAGATACATAAGATTATGCCTATATTATTATTGTATAACTTAGCTCTTTTGGTTGCTTTATTGTTTCAGAATTGCAGTGGCGGTTTAACCACGATCAAGAGAAGATGCGATAACACTATGCATTTCGCAAGACAAGATTCGAAGTCCCAAGGCAGCTTCATGAGGCCAACTTCAGCACAACAGGTCCCGGTCAACAAAAGTCAAACAAAGACCGAAAACGAAAATATTCTTTACAAAATGTATATCAACTCCTAACTTAATCAAACTGACACAATATCTTTGGCAGGATAGCTTTGACCAATCAAGTTTGCCTTTTAAGTCAACTCTTTCCCAACAAGACCTGTCATCTGAACTCGTGACAACACCTTTATTTTCTCAACCAGCAAGTATTAATTCCAATCCTCCAAAAGTCAGAAATATTCAATATGATGTCGGTGATTACGTGTCACCTTCGTTACAACCACCTAAATTTTCCAGAACAACATTAGAAAGAAATGTACCAATGAGATTAAGTCACAACAACAACACGCATGCTGCTAAACGTCTCGGTATAAAACTTTGATACATTAGTATTTGTTATAATAACTTTTTTCTTTTTTTTTGAGAAAATGTGTGTGTTGTGCAGGTTTAGAGAAGAAACTATCCCCGAGAATGGACGTTGTTGAATCCGGAGGAAAATATTTTGTGCTGATAGAACTGCCCGGGATTAGGATAGATGATATAAGAGTCGAAGTTGATAATACAACGTAAGATTATTTTTATAAAGTTTGTGTAACGGGTCAAAACGGGTTTGGGTTGGAACGGGCCTTTGTTTTAATACGGGTTGAAACTTGGAACAACCCAACCCGCAACTTTTTTTAGTCAAGTTTACTGATTTTACCTTTTTACCCTTTTAATGCAACGTAAGATTATTTTTATAAAGTTTGTGTAACGGGTCAAAACGGTTTTGGGTTGGAACGGGCCATTGTTCTATAACGGGTTGGAACTTGGAACAACCCAACCCACAACTTTTTTAGTCAAGTTTACTGTTTTTGACCTTTTTACCCTTTTAATACAACGTAAAATTATTTTTATAAAGTTTGTGTAACGGGTCAAAACGGGTTTGGGTTGGAACGGGCCATTGTTTTAATACGGGTTGAAACTTGTAACCATCCAACACTCAACTTTTTTTTAGTCAAGTTTACTGATTTTGACCTTTTGACCCTTTTAATGCAACGTAAGATTATTTTTATAAAGTTTGTGTAACGGGTCAAAACGGGTTTGGGTTGGAACGTGCCATTCTTTTAATACGGGTTGGAACTTGGAGCAACCTAACCCAACCCGCAACTTCTTTTAGTCAAGTTTACTGATTTTGACCTTTTTACCCTCTTAGCTGAGTTTTCTGATTTTGGCCCGTTTGAGATAAAACACAACCCACGTTGGCCCGTTTATAATTTAACGGGTCAAAAATCAAAATTGTCAACTCTTTTGATTTTCTAACGGTAGCTGACATAATTATTTGTAGTTTGACTGTACAAACAATCAATGGGAAGACTAAAGGCTGCTATTTAAGTGATAGTGCAAACTCTTCATATTACAAAAAGGAGATTCTAGAAGGACCATTTGAGATCAAGTGGGCCCTACCGTTCGGTGCGAACCCGGATTCTGTTTCAGCTGAATTTTTGTAAGTCAGCATCTTTAGTAATATGCCAGTGTTGTTTCTTGGAAAGACGAATGGGTCGGGCCCGTTAAGTAGAAAATGCAAACAGGCCCGATGGAAAAGGGGTATTTTGAAACTAGTCGGGTCGGGTCAAGCATAAAAGTTTTTGTCTAGAATTATTTTGAAGTAAAATGATGGAATGTTACTTGTGCAGGGACGGGCTTCTACGTATTACCATTACTAAACTTTGAGTCCTGGTCTCGTGATGCAACAAATCCAGTAATTCGTAAATATATACTTGTATATTGTAGAATTGAAATAAAACTATATTTTTGTTGTAATGATTACAAATTATAGACTACTTGATATACCATATGTAAACAACATAATCATGTTGCTTTAATGTTAAGAACTTGTGTTTGTATAATTGTATGTAGAAGTGTACAAAAAAACCGGCTTGGGACCGGTTTTATGCAAACCGAACCGAACGGTTTGGGTTTAAAACCGGTTTCACCCAAACCGACCCAAACCGTCAGTTTCAGGACCGGTTCCCCTTAAGATATACAAACCGGTTTTAAAACCAAACCGATTTAAGGAAAACCGGCTTGGGACCGGTTTTATGCAAACCGAACCGAACCGGTTTGGGTTTAAAACCGGTTTCACCCAAACCGACCCAACCCGCCATTTTTAGGATCGGTTCCCCTTAAGATATACAAACCGGTTTTAAAACCGAACCGGTTTATAAACCGGAACGAACCGACGTGACCAGGCCGGCCTATCTTGTGTCTAAACCGGCTTATAAACCGAACCGGTTTTAGTCAAACCGGTTTTGATCAGCAGTTGACCAAACCGGTTCGGTTTGGGTTTAAACCAGTTTTGCACAACTCTAATTGTATGTGGCCTAAATAGAGAGGATATAATTGAAATGGGCTTATATACAAGTCCAAATATTTGGATTGAAACCTTGGATAGACTTATTTATTTATCACATGTTAAAAAGTAAACTTGCTTTTTATGAAGATTTTATAAATAGTTTTGGTGTGTGTTGGGACAAGTCCTAGAAGGATTTAGTGAGATTTATATATTTGTTAAATTTAATATTGTGAGAATGTCGAAGCACGAGATGAATCTGACCTGATCCATGACGATGTTTCCACGGATTTCGAGATGAACGAACCACGTCTTGATCTTCTTCTCCGGCTGGTTGGGATCTGCAATGACTTTTTGGGGGTGTGGAGGTGACCGCTAAGAAATCTCCAGGATCTCTTGTTCACAGACACAAAAATATGGTGGTGGCTCTTATTGAGAATGACCAACCCCTAATAAGGAGGTGGAGACCTCCTTATATAGGGAGCCTCATGGCCACCATCATGGTACCCTAATGGGCCTAGCCCAATTAGGGTTACCTCCACAAAACCCCCTCAGCCCAATAACATTGTATTAGTCCATATAATAAAATAAGCCAAACATAATAAATTTAGGGTCGTAAAACCGGGTTTAGTACCATACCCCTACAAGCCCCCCAAGTCCAGCGTTGCTCCTGGGCGCGCAAGCGTTTAGGTGGAGCGCTGGACTTTATGAGGTGTGTTAGGGCGTGAGGCGGTTTTTTCCCTTTTCTTCGGCCTTATCTTTATTGTCTTTGAGTTTTGGGAGGTTTTCTTCATGATGGTGACGTGTTGTGGTTTTTATGATAATGATGGTGCACTAGCATGAATAAGATATAGCACGCCGAATAATAAAAGCCTGCGCGCGAGGCGACTTACGAGCTATGAGAATAATAAAGCTTGCGCGCGAGGCGACTTATGAGCTATGAGAATAATAAAAGCTTGCGCGCGAGGCGACTTACGAGCTATAAGAATAATAAAGCTTGCGCGCGTGAGGCGACTTACGAGCTGTAAAAATAATGAAGCCTGCGCGCGAGGCGACTTATAGATCTATGAGAATAATGAAGCCTGCGCGCGTGGCGTCTTACGAGCTATAAGAATAATAAAAGCTTGCGCGCGAGGCGTCTTACGAGCTATAAGGATAATAAAAGCTTGCGCGCGAGGCGTCTTACGAGCTATATGAATAATAAAGCTTGCGCGCGTGAGGCGACTTACGAGCTGTAAAAATAATGAAGCCTGCGCGCGAGGCGACTTATGGATCTATGAGAATAATGAAGCCTGCGCGTGAGGCGTCTTACGAGCTATAAGAATAATAAAAGCTTGCGCGCGAGGCGTCTTACGAGCTATAAGAATAATAAAAGCTTGCGCGCGAAGCGTCTTACGAGCTATATGAATAATAAAGCTTGCGCGCGTGAGGCGACTTACGAGCTATATGAATAATAAAGCTTGCGCGCGTGAGGCGTCTTACGAGCTATAAGAATAATAAAAGCTTGCGCGCGAGGCGTCTTACGAGCTATAAAATGATGATAATGACTGGCCCACAAGGGCCTCCTCCGCGCAGGATGAATATCCCGGCCTGTTTTCAAAATAATAATGGAGGCACAAATGGCCGGATAATAATAATTATGTCATAGGTGTTTGTGCGGCTCGTAGCCGAACCTGCAAAAACATGTCAACTAAAAGTGGATGTATTGCATGGTTCCCATCATCGGGCAAATTATGAGGTGTGCCCAACCTTTAAGCTTGGCGCGTGGCCTATGGGTTTTTGAGGATTCCCAACCTTTAAGTTTGGCGCGTAGCCATATGGGATATTATGAGGATTCCCAACCTTTAAGTATGGCGCGTAGCCATATGGGATATTATGAGGATTCCCAACCTTTAAGTATGGCGCGTAGCCATATGGGATATTGTGAGGATTCCCAACCTTTAAGTATGGCGCGTAGCCATATGGGATATTGTGAGGATTCCCAACCTTTAAGTATGTCGCGTAGCCATATGGGATATTATGAGGATTCCCAACCTTTAAGTATGGCGCGTAGCCATATGGGATATTGTGAGGATTCCCAACCTTTAAGTATGTCGCGTAGCCATATGGGATATTGTGAGGATTCCCAACCTTTAAGTATGGCGCGTAGCCATGTGAGTACAATCATGGTTGTTCTTATCCTGATTTGGATTAGACTGTTCATTTGTTATGTCGCTTACGCGCGGTCTGCGCAATGTCTCCTTTATTCTCACGCGCAGATGTGGTGCGTGAGCGTGCATGATGCGTGAGCATCTAATATGCATGAGCGTACGTGAAGCCCAATAACATATGTGATGCGTGAGCATAAGAGATGCGTGAGCATGTGATATGCGTGAGCATACGTGATGCGTGAGCATATGATATGCGCCACGAGCATAGGTTTTGGATGTCTTCATGAGCATGTGATATGCGTGAGCTGTGGCGTAGAGTAATCGCCGGGGAGCGCGCATGCGATCCGCTGTGGCGCAGAGTAATCGCCGGGAGCGCGCATGCGACCCGCTGTGGCGTAGAGTGATCGCCGGGAGCGCGCATGCAATTCGCTGTGGCGTAGAGTGATCGTCGGGGGCGCGCATGCGACCCGCTGTGGCGTAGGGTGATCGCCGGGAGCGCGCATGCGACCCGCTGTGGCGTGTAGTGATCGCCGGGAGCGCGCATGCGACCCGCTGTGGCGTAGAGTGATCGCCGGGAGCGCGCATGCGGAATCCGAAGTTGATCCACAGGGAGCGATTTTGATCCGCGGTGGCGCGCACGATCTAGAGATTTTGAATATCCACATCAGGTAGGTTTTATGTAAAACCAACAGATCTAATAGGATTTATAAATCTATGAATATGAAGTGTGGCTGTTGCTCAAACGAACCCAGATCTGAAAAAATCATAACTAGATTTGGTATATTTCACTTAGAAAAAACACAGATCTAAGGGTTTTCCCCAAAAGTTCGGTGGTATTTCTTCCTGTGTATTTCCAGATCTGGAAGTATTTTTTAGATCTACGGATTTTTGGATTTCCATAGAACATATCTGAAAGAAGAAACCATAGACCCGAGATATTGATGAACAGATCGGGGGGCCGAGACGAGAAGCGAAGCGTGGTTCATTGCCGTCCCACGGATGGCGCCAATGTCGAAGCACGAGATGAATCTGACCTGATCCATGACGATGTTTCCACGGATTTCGAGATGAACGAACCACGTCTTGATCTTCTTCTCCGGATGGTTGGGATCTGCAATGACTTTTTGGGGGTGTGGAGGTGACCGCTAAGAAATCTCCAGGATCTCTTGTTCACAGAAAAAAAAATATGGTGGTGGCTCTTATTGAGAATGACCAACCCCTAATAAGGAGGTGGAGACCTCCTTATATAGGGAGCCTCATGGCCACCATCATGGTACCCTAATGGGCCTAGCCCAATTAGGGTTACCTCCACAAAACCCCCTCAGTCCAATAACATTGTATTAGTCCATATAATAAAATAAGCCAAACATAATAAATTTAGGGTCGTAAAACCGGGTTTAGTACCATACCCCTACACTGTTGTCACTACAGTTGACCTTCATTGCTTCTCATGTTGTTGGTACGACCCAACCATAAGACCTCCGCTTAGGGGTAATTCACGATGCAAAAACATAAATTTATGATAACATGCTATTATTTCTTGTAGTAGACATTATCTTGGCACTTGTGCGTTATTAGCGTCAAATTAAAATTACATATTTCGCTATTTGTAGATTCTTGATTTCTTTTCGTATGCACAATCCGTTTGTGTTTATATAATGAAGCCGTCATCTTCATACATATTGAATCATATATACAGTTGACGTATGAGCCATATAATAGATGCAATTAACGTCCTACACATGCACTCATACGCGCCATGTAAACTACTATGGCTACTTTTGAATGGATGGAATACAATGTTTAAAACCAACAATCGGTTGGCTCATGATACGCAACCAAGTAGAATCCATCTACTTTCTAAACATTTAATTTGAGCTATATGATAGTTTGAGTATGTATTAAAGTCTCACCAGAAACAAAACTCGTCCACCTGATTGACTTTTGGGTCTAATCCGATTGTGTCCCCGCCGCAACGCGCGGGTACTCTTACTAATGGTCCATAATGGATTTAATCAAAACTGAACAAAGAAATATAATTAAACATTCATCTTAAGTAGCACTTGATAAAATTTTAACAATGAAATCTTAAATATCATATACTATAATAAAACTTAATTTTGTATTATCATTACAAATATAACATTATTAGTCTCTAATTCACAAGATTCATGTAAACATTTTATTACATAAAGCTTTCATCTGATGTTGACGATAACACTATAAGTTTTATCTGTTTGTTAAGTAAAATAAAAAATTTGTATTGCATGTTATAAAATCTAAATAGGATTGGTTCTTTTGAAGATTTAAAAGATGTAAAAAGGAGAATAAACCTTAATGTAACATACATAAAAGTGTAAAACTTTTGAATCCTTGTACTGGAATATTAACAGTTAAGAGCCGTTACGAAAGCTCATAGGACATAAATATACAAAAATTTTAGGGTTAGAGATTAGATCGTCGTACCAGATCACTCCTAAGTGCCGCTTTACGCAAACTTAAACTTCACGTGTAAGCAGAGGTGTTGCATTTGATATAAATAACTTTTAAAACAACTTGGAAAGTAAATAAGATTAATAATAACGAAATATATGTACAAGTCATTTAACATAACAAGTCACCCAGTCATGTTTTGAAACAATTTTACAAATCACTCAAACATGTATGTATACAGCTGAGTGGCAATACACCTTAGGGGGGTGTTTGTTTACCTCTTATTGCTACCATCCAGATGTAAATATCTGAATAGCAATAGCTCAGATACAGCATGGAAGACACTGATGTTGACGATGAAGAATTGGATTCAGAAGAAGAGCAGAATTGGGATGATTGGACTGCTGATGGAGAAGAAGATAATAATAATAATAATAATAATAATAATAATGGTGACCATGATTTGCTCTGTGAGTCTAGATTCAGTTCAACTAGTTTACTATTTGAACATTGCGGTTCGAGTCACCGTTTTGATTTTAGAAGGACTAAGGAAACGTTGAAGTTGGATTTCTGTGGGTGTTTTAAGCTTATTAGTTATGTTATATCCAAGGTTAAACTTTTAGACACCAGCTATTTGACTGGGCTTGAGCTTGGGTTGTTTTGATTTACAAGAGGTCGAGCTGGAGCTTGGCTCGTTTTTAGCTCTTTTTTTTTAAAGATTGAGCTATGCTCGTGAGTTGTTTTTTCAAGCTCGGGTTTGGCTTGTTTATATTATAATTTGTTTATTAGCTTTTTGAGAAAAACCTTAAACGAGCTGA
The DNA here is from genome assembly GCF_021521415.1 of Bidens hawaiensis. Lineage (NCBI taxonomy): Eukaryota > Viridiplantae > Streptophyta > Magnoliopsida > Asterales > Asteraceae > Bidens > Bidens hawaiensis. Next base: position 9,515 of record NW_027503447.1, read on the forward strand.
GATTGGCTGTGCAGTGTGAAATGAATAGATAAAAGAGGCCAATTTTAAAAATGCACAAGGCTCTTTAAGGCTTGACGAACCTTAACGAGTTTCCCGTGCAAGGCTCGAGCTCGGGCTCGATTAGTAAACAAGCTTTAGTTGAGGTTTGGGCTCGGAATGAGCTAAAAAAAGCTCGGATCATTTCGAGCTTTTTGTCAATTCAATCTCGAGTAGCTCATGAGCAGCTTGGCTTGTTTGCGCTTCAGTTGCTAGGCCTAGCTGGACAGTAAGTACGAACTAGCGATTAACATGTATTAATTGGTATTTAACCAGAATTTAATTTTATATCTAACTTAAAGTTATATATGTGTGTCTGTTTACATGATTTCATATATAGTTTTTTAAAAATAAGTATAATTTTTCAAATATTTGACCAAAATTTGACCTTTTTAACCGATTTTCACTGATTTGGGCAGGCTCTGACTGATTAGTGACTAGTCATAGTCACCGACTAATTCCAATTTTTACAACACTGTTATGTATTCATTTAATGTTTGTACCAGGTTGTGGAGAATCGATGCTGGAACTGTGGAAGTACCTGTGCGTCTAGGAAAGAGCTACAAGATCATTTACATGAACCATCAAGCAGTAATCTGCCATGGGATGATGCCATCTCATGTATCTTAACCATATATGGAAGAAGATAATCTTTTGTTTAGTTTTGATGAAGATGAAGATGATGATGATCATATGGCTAGAAATACAGAGGGTATAGAAACGATGAGCATTGATGACAAATCTAATGTGGAATCATATCAAGTGAACGGGGACACTTCTATTTCTGCAACTAACAGGGGAGCTCAAACGGTAAAAAATTAAATGAATCTTCTTTGAGTGCTGTTGACCGTAATATTATGATTGTGAATAAGGACTATTTTGGATCATATAGTTCATTTGGTATACATAAAGAGATGTTAAGTGATAAGGTATTGCTTTACATTTTTACTTATTTTACTGTTTCTATGTGAAGTTCATAGATAATTTGTTATGTGATATAGGTAAGGACAGATGCATATCGGCAAGCTATTGTAGACAATCCCTCTCTTTTTAAGGGTGTTGTTGTTTTGGATGTTGGTTGTGGTACAACGATTCTAAGGTGAGGTTTGGAATAATAATATATGTGTATATTATATGAAGATACCTATGTATATATCATAGATGTGGCTACAAAATGATAACTTATCTTGTTTAAATTTTCTTTCCATTAGTTTATTTGCAGCTCAATGAGGGGCCAAAAAAGTAAATGCCGTTGAAGCAAGTGATAAAATGGCTACAGTAGCTTCTTAGGTAACTCGTTGATATAGTTATTGTTTTTTAACATCTTCACCTTTAATGAGTAACGTGTCGTCCTGTAATGAAACTTTTTATTGTTTCAATACCTGCAGATTGCTAAGGACAATGGTCTGTTGTATAACGAAGCTTCAAGCGGAAGTACCAAACAGGAAACTGGAGTACTTAAAGTTAACTTCTATTTGGATTTTAGTATGTTTCCATGAATTTTGAAGTAGTAATGTGTAATTGGATTTTTATGATGTTTTGTATTTTCTTTTTAACTTATTTATCATTCGGAGTTCTAAACAAACAGATACATTTCATTCGGCATAAAATAGTTCAGAGGGTAAGATAGTCATTTTGTACAGTTATTCAGATGTTCAACCAAACAGACTTTAACTTGTTTAGATCTAACTGGTTCAGACTCTCTTAACCATTCAGACTTCTTTATAGTTCAGCACTTAATGATTCAGCAATTGCCAAACAGCCCCTTAATGTGTGTACTTTTCATGGCATTTAAGTCATTAGACGTCTTTTGGCCAAAATTGATAAGAACAAATCCCAATGACCCAATACATACTTATTTTGAAAAAAAATTTAAAATAGGAAAGTGGAATGACATAAAATGGTTTATAGGAGAGAGAAAGAAAGTTGAGGGAATACAGGACATCCGCCATTTGAAATGGCGGATGTCAAATTACACATAGGGGGTGTCAGTTATTGTCTGGTGATGTGGCGAGAACCATGTGATCCGCCATTTGAAATGGCGGATCATGAATATTTTATTAGTGTTCCGCCATTTCAAATGGCGGATTTCAGTTGAGAAGCTGACCGCCGGTCACTATTACTTTTTGATTGGCATCCGCCATTTGAAATGGCGGATGTGAACAGTAACGTGAACAGTAACTCGTACTACCCCTATGACCCACCTATGTATTTTTTATTGTATTTCAGTGACATCCGTCATTTAAACGACGGATGTGAACAGTAAACCGTACCTCCTATGTCCCACATATTCTAAGTATTTTATTATATTTCAGTGACATCTGCCATTTGAAATGGCGGATGTGAACAGTAAACCGTACCTCCTATGTCCCACATATTCCTAAGTATTTTATTATATTTTAGTGACATCCGTCATTTGAAATGACAGATGTGAATAGTACCCTTACTACCCAGATTTGACCACTTATTCTTTTAATATATTAATGTTTCTTTATTTATAATATTAATCCGTCTATGAGAAGGAAGTCCATAACCTCCAGCCTCCACGAACATGGTCATCTCAAACATCACCATATCAGTCCAACACTCACGAACATACCATCTCACAAATAAACTTACACGTTTTCTACTTTTCCATATCAACTTCTAAATTTATTTCTCATAACCACTTTCTTTGTTAACCAATTTATATATCATGACAACAAATTAATAATTAAGTTACCTACACCTATATATATTAGATTATTAGAATTTAATATTAGATAAAGTTTGCAAATTCTTGATTGCTATATTTCATTAAATTGATATTACTAGTCATATTTTTAAATATAAAAGAATCATAAATAAAATTAAGAAACAATAATATATTACAAGAATAAGTGGTCAAACCTGGGTAGTACGGGTACTGTTCACATCCACCATTTCAGGTAGTACGAGTACTGTTCACATCTGCTTAATGACGGATGTGAACAGTACCCGTACTACCAAAATCTGACCACTTATTCTTTTAATATATTAATGTTTCTTAATTTTATTTATAATTCTTTTATATTTAAAAAATATGACTAGTAATATACTAATATCAATATGTTTTTACTTTTATTATTAAAAATTCTAATAATTAGTATTATTAGTAAATATTAATTAGTACATTAATATTACTTTTATTAATAAATATAAAAATTTAGTTCAACAATTGGATATGTTTTTTTTATAATATTGAGTTTTGCCATTTGCAATGACAAGTGTTGTCTGGACATCTGCCGTTTCAAATGGCAAGTATGAATAGTAACTGTACTACCAAATCTCATTTCTTCAAATTATAAATAGAGTCAAAATCAATAAGATATACCACAACTATAACCCACAATGCTTCCTCATACTTGCTTGATTTCATGTAGCGATTTCAATACTACACCATGTCCGCCCCAAAAACCACCTGATTATGATTTCATCTCATTTCATTGTTTGAATAGGTGGCCTCGAAAATAGGATGTGTGCGACAGCGACAGCTGACCCTACGGGTCATATTCTTAAGAACCATTATCGTTGGGTTGCCCGCTTTTTTTAGCCGCTGAGGTTGTCTCCGATAATCACTACCGGTGGGGTAGGGTTTTCGCTAGAGTTCAGCTGTAATTATCATGTAATTTGCTAGAGGTTGTCTTAGAAAACCACTGTCGTGTATTATATTTGTATATTCAAGTGTAATTATCATGTAATTTGGAGAAGTCAATGTGTTTAACATTAGTGTTTTATTAATATAATTATATTTAAAAGTTTGGTGTCACAAAAGTTTTTTTTAAATATTTTGTTCGTTGAATTTTATTTAACAAAAGTTTTTTCTAAAGTTTTTAGAAAAGTTTCCATCAAATGTTCGGGGTTGTCAACTTTGATAATGCCCACGGACCAACTGTACGTGTCTTAAATCTACACTTGAATTATTGAAGGACCACAACTTTGTAGTAACTAGTAATTACTTGAAACAAAATTTTATAGCAGTAATTACTTGAAACATAATTTTATAACAGTTAATTTTATAGTAATTATTGAAGGACCATCATTATGTCTTAAATCTACACTCTTCAAGATTCTCAATGAAGAGCACTGTTGTAAAATAGTGTCCATATAAAAAACATGGCTTAAATCTGGCTTCTCAACCACCCAACCATGTTGGCAATTTAAAAAAACCCGTCCTTTTTGTTAAAAGATAAAGGGTTCTCATGTCATACTGTTTACATCCGTCATTTCAAATGGCGGATGTCACTAAATGTAATAAAATACGTACGGTTTACTTTATCTTTCGTTAAAAGATAAAGGGTTGTCATGTCAAGTACGGGTACTGTTCACATCCGCTATTTCAAATGGCGGGTGTCACTGAAATATAATAAAATACTTAGAATCTGTGAGACATAGGAGGTACGGTTTACTGTTCACATCCGCCATTTGAAATGGCGGATGTCACTGAAATACAATAAAAAATACATAGGTGGGTCATAGGGGTAGTACGAGTTACTGTTCACGTTACTGTTCACATCCGCCATTTGAAATGGAGGATGTCAATCAAAAAGTAACAGTGGCCGGCGGTCAGCTTCTCAACTGAAATCCGTCATTTGTAATGACGGAACACTAATAAAATATTCATGATCCGCCATTTCAAATGACGGATCACATGGTTCTCGCCACATCACCAGACAATAACTGACACCCCCTATGTGCAATCTGACATCCGTCATTTCAAATGACGGATGTCCTATATTCACTCAACTTTCTTTCTCTCTCATATAAACCATTTTATGTTATTCCACCTTCCTATTTTAAAAAAAAATTTCTACTTATTTTGGGTAACTTTGTCCATCCAGAGCTTTATAATGGAATGGTATTAATGAAAGAATCAAAGTTTTTAAAGTAGTTGGACACAGCTAGCTAAACTATAATAACGTTTTATTTGAAAAAAAATTACGATCTCTAGATAAACACTTCAAGAACCGTTTTTAAATCTTAAAAATATATAAACGAAACCTTTAAAAGTTTTCTGGTTATTCTCTATATTCTTTCAAGCTATCAGATTGCTTTATTTGTGGCTTCTCATGCATTTGACCAAATTCACATGTATAGGTCTCACCAAACCCAGTTAGCTCATAAACGAGTTATAGCATCTTATTAAATTAAAAATTAATTTCACCAAATATTTGAATATGAAAATCCTATAAAACAGAGATATACTAAAAATTAACATAAGATTTTTTTAAAAAAATATATTATTTATAATTAAAAACAATTTTATAATAAAAAAATAAGCGGGTCATGGATCTCACCAAACCCAGATAACTTTTACACCGGGTTATAACATCTCATTTATTTGTGAAACCCTTTCATTATCAAATCCTAAATATATTATTAACTTTACGCCATGCTTGCGGTGCGCGCATATAATGTATATATGTGTGAACCCTCGGGTGGGCAAAAGTAAAATTGCACTAATTTTGACGTTATTTTACTAATATCGTGAAAATAACGTTAAAAGTGGCGGAAGGTTAATCAGGCATCATGTGGTGGCGTTGATAGCCGAAAGACAAGGGCACATGCACCGATCAGCCGGTGTCCCGATGATTGAGTGCTATGTGCCTTATGTCCAAGGCTTGATGCAAAACTACTATCGAGCCGGGGGTCTCACCGGAAGCAGCCTCTCTATCCCTATGGGATAGGCTGTCTACATCATACCCTCCTCAGACCCTACCATAGCATTGCTATTGGTGGGATATACTAAGTACAATGATGATGATGATTATTATTAACTTTATTACAATAAATAAAATTAAAATCCAAAAAATATATAAATATTATAAACGAATAATGTAAAACAGCCCCGTATATCTTAAATATATATAAACGAAACCTTTTAAAGCTTTCTGGTTGCTCTCCACCTCATCTCAAGCCACCAAATTGTTTTATTTGTAAATTGAGACTTCTCATGCATTTGATTCGAATTCACAGGGTATGGGTCTCACCAAACCCAGATAACCCTTAAATGGGTTATAACATGTCATTAATTAAAAATAATAATCTCACCAAATATTTAATATGAAAATCCTATAAAATATGGATATACTTGTTGGGTTTTAACAAGATTATCAAAGTCATAAAATCCCAATTTTATGAAAACGCAGTGGAAATAGTTTTAAATCTTGTTAATTTGATATGTATAAAACCAATTTTACACATGCAAAACCCAAGCCCGGATCCAAATACGAAATACATACTATCAAACACATGCATGTCACTATAAGTCCGCGCATGTTAAAGCTACCTTTCAAATCTAAGGAAGGGGAAGGAGATGATGATAAGAAAGGCAAGAACTTGAATATGAAGCTCCTCAAGCTAAAATACCCCAAACTTTCCAACAAACACCACTTGTAGTTAGGATTTGGTAACACTTGACAACTCCTCTTTGTTCCTTGTTCTTGGCCGTCCAAGAGAGAAAGAGGGAGAGAGGATATTTCCTCTATGTGTCTTGTTAGTTACTTGTATTGTTATGTTTTGTTATGAGAGAAAAAAACAAACAAAGAAAGAAAGATAATAAACCTTTCAAAATGGCACCTCACTTTGCATCAATAGGAACCATTGCATGTCTCCGCTAAGGGAGAAATAATAATAAAATATTGAAAAGAGAAAGAGAGGGGGGCGGCGGCCACCTCTCCCTTCCTTGTTCAAAATTTCAAAACCTTTTTATAACATAAAACTTTGTTATAAAATGTTATGTTAACCTTTATAATTAAGAGTTACACAACTTAAGAAACATGCAATGTTAATAAGATTTACATATTGTCATTTAACCAACTTAAATAACACTATGTAATGTTCTCTCATAAAATATAAATCATCCATATGATTTATTTATTACACAAGTACATTGTATTTAGAAACCTTTTCCAAATAACATAGGTGTGAATATTTATTTACTTATGATCATATCATATATAAACAAATATAATTGGTGTTTTTCTAGCTTGTTATTGGGTATGACCCGACTTGGATCATGACGTACTAGCCACATCAATAATAATATGTGTCTTGGGCATACCGAGTCCAACAATCTCCCACTTGCACAAGATACATAGAAGATTGATGCAAATAGCAAATACCGCCTAACTACGGTTTACTACCCCTAATACTCATGACGAAATGCCATTCAATAACATCATCCCCTTCAAGTCCCTTACTTGAAATGATTTAGGTACATCTATCATTTATCCTTTTGCCACAGATGTCATGTCAAATCCAGAAACACAGAGTGATCATTCTCTGTTGATTTAACTTAGCAGGCCTTAAACATCTCACTCTCAACGAATAAGAGGGACAAATCCCCTCTTGACTACATACGTCTCTCACAATCACCTTGTACTATACCTGATCTTAGACTTATGTACTGTCATGTTTCAGAGCAGCGAAGAACTAAGTCAAAGCACAATATTCGGTGAATATCAAGACCCAATATGTATCTCAAGTCGGAGGATACTATGATATTCGTCTTTACTCAAATTTACTTATGATCAATCACAAGGATTCCATGTAGTAACATTTGAGAGCGGGTCAGTCCAATATTTATATCCCATAAATATCTATGAACCTTGGCAGCAACCCTTGCTCTATATTCATACCTTATGAATATCCACCAATCCAAGTTCATAATAGTCTTACCTTCATATTTGTTCCCATAAATATGAGCGACTACGGACATTTAGAATAAGTAACTTATTCATAGATTTAAACATGCTTAAATGGAACATAACTCAAAATGTCATAATCATAAACCATAATCATATGAATGAGTCAAAATAACAATTGTTCCGATATCCAAATACAAAATTCGATCATATCCAATCACTAGAATATCGAAGTCCTAAGGCACAAGTATGACCCTCATGCTCTGGCCTTTCAAGGAGCTTCGTGAGTGGATCCGCAATGTTTTGATCGGTGTGAACTTTGTGAATACATATCTTTCCCTTTTCAACTTCATCCCTTATGTAGTTGAACCTCCGCTCAATATGCCTCGTCTTTTGATGTGCACGAGGTTCCTTGATTTGAGCAATCGCACCTTCGTTGTCACAAAAGATCTCTAGAGGGTCCTGAATGGTACGGACCACCCCTAGGTCGGCAATGAATTTCTTATCCACGCAGCTTCTTGAGCTGCCAGTGAGGCGGCGATGTATTCCGATTATGTGGTGGATAAGGCTACCACATCTTGTTTCGAGCTCTTCCAAGAGACTGCCCCACCATTCATAACGAAAACATATCCCGATTGTGATCTAGAATCATCTCGATTGGTTTGGAAACTCGCATCCGTGTAACCCTTTACAACGAGTTCCTCCTCACCCGAACCGTATATTAGAAACATGCCTTTAGTCCTTCTAAGGTATTTCAATATACTCTTAACCACCATCCAATGGCTACTTCCCGGATTATGTTGGAATCTACTTGTCATACTTAAAGCACATGACACATCCGGTCTAGTGTATACCATTGCATACATGATGGATCCAATAGCCGATGCGTATGGGATTCCATTCATTTTCTCTTACTCATCCTTTGAGTTTGGACATTGAGACCTACTCAATATCGTTCCTCTTTGAATATGTACCAAACCTTTCTTAGAGTTCTCCATCTTGAACCTCTTCAAAATTTTGTCAATGTACGCACTTTGGTTTAAACCTATCAACCACCTTGATCTATCCCTATAGATATTTATTCCCAAAATATAGGCGGCTTCACCAAGATCCTTGATTGAAAAACAACTTCCAAGCCATGCTTTTACGCCCTCCATGGTTGGAATGTCATTCCCAAATAGTAGTATGTCATCATCATACAATACTAAGAAGGTAATGATGCTCCCACTAGCTTTCTTATACACACAAGCTTCATCACCATTCTTGATGAATCCAAATTTCTTAACTTCTTCATCGAAATGGTGATTCCAACTTCTAGATGCTTGTTTCAATCCATAGATTGATTTCTTTAACTTGCATACTTTATTAGGATGTTGTGGATCGACAAAACCTACGGGTTGAACCATATAGACATCTTCCTCAAGATGCCCATTTAGGAAAGCGGTTTTGACATCCATTTGCCATATCTCATAGTCATAATATGCGGCTATGGCAAACAATATCCTAATAGACTTTAGCATTGCTACGAGAGAAAAAGTTTCATCATAATCAACCCCTTGAGTTTGAGTGAAACCTTTTGCTACAAGTTTTGCTTTATAAGTATCCAAGTTTCCATGCATATCGGTTTTCTTCTTGAAAACCCACTTACTTCCAACCGGTTTGGAATTAAGAGGTGGTACAACCAAATCCCACACTTGTTTGTCATGCATGGATTGCATCTCAACGTTCATGGCTTCAAGTCATTTGTCATAATCGGATTGTGACATTGCATCACGGTATGTGGTGGGTTCATCCGAATCTACCACATAGCACCCATCCATGAAAAATCCATATCTTTTGGGTGGATGACTAATCCTGCCGGATTTGCGAACGTTTTGTGTGTCTTGATCAACCATTTGATCATTCTCAACAACCTCTTGTTGATTGCTAGTATCAACCAAACGTGTATCGGCTTGTGGTTCTCGATCCTCCTCGAGTTCCACTGTTCTACTAGTACCTTCCATAAGGAACTTAGTTTCGAAGAACTCGGCCTTTTGAGCAACGAATACCTTTTGCTCGGTTGGGTTGTAGAAATAATATCCCATAGAGTCCTTGGGATATCCTACAAAGATACACTTAGTGGATCAACTTTCAAGTTTGTTTTGGGTGTTGTTCTTGACATAAGCCTCCAACCCCATACCTTTAAATACGATAATGATGGATCCCTTCCATTCCATATTTCAAAAGGTGTTTTGTCTACTTTCTTGGTTGGGGCCATACTTAGAATACGGGCCGTGGAGAGCAAAGCGAAACCCCAAAATGATAGAGGCAATGTGCTTCTAGCCATCATAGATCGAACCATATCCAATAGAGTTCGATTGCTCCTTTCGGACACACCATTATGTTGTGGTGTTCCGGGTGGAGTAAGTTGTGAGATAATCCCACAACTCCTAAAATGATCTTGGAAAGCATCACTTAGGTATTCACCTCCTCTATCCGAACGAAGTACTTTGATGATTTTATCAAGTCGATTTTGTACTTCATTTTGGAAGACTTTGAACATTTCAAAGGCTTCATCTTTGTGTCTTAACAAGTACACATACCCATAACGACTATAACCATAGATAAAGGTAATGAAGTATCTTTCACCATTCCTTGTCATTGCCTTAAAAGGACCACATACATCCGAATGTATGATACCGAATAAGTCTTTTGCCCCTTCGTTTGTCCCACTAAAGGGGTCTTTGATCATTTTCCCTAGTAAACAAGACTCACAATTATCAAATGAATCACCACTTGATTCCAAAAGACCATTCTTTTGAAGTGTATGTATGCGATCTTTGTTTATGTGACCAAGGCGACAATGCTAAAGATAAGTCTTACTCAAATCCATTTTGAGTTTCTTGGTGCTTGATTGGTACAACATGTTATCAAAGGATGTGCTATCATGAAATAATTCATAAATACCATTAGACGGCATTGCTTTAAAATAAAAGACATTATTCATGAAAACATAAATTCCATTATCTACAAACATTAAATCAAAACCACATTGTCTTAACAAAGAAACGGAGATAATATTCCTAGTCAAACTAGGAGCATATAAAATGTCTTTCAAAATAACTTCCAAATCATTTGGAAGTTTTAATGTGTAGTCTCCTCGGGCTTCAACAACAACCTTTGCTCTGTTGCCCATGAAGAGGCTTGTATCTCCTTTCTTAAATCGTTCACTTCCTTTGAACCCATGCAACAAATTGCAAATATGAGTTTCACATACGGTATCCAATACCCATTTGTTGGAAGAAACAATATTAAGATCAATGTGAATCATGAAAGTTGTACCCGAGGTTTGCTCCGCATCCCTCTTAGCTTTCAACTCTTTGAGATGGGTTGGACAATTCCTCATCCAATGCCCAATCTCCCCACATCCAAAGCATGGATCCTCCGAGCTAACCTTTAGCTTCTTTGGTTTAGGTGGTTCCACTTTTCCTTTTCCCTTGAACTTACCCATGTGTTGTCCTTTGCCTTTTGCAACCTTTGCCTTGGGTTCCGGGTGATGCCTCTTCCTATTGCCTCCCTCATTGATCGTGAGAACGGGTAAAACATTTTTACCCATTCCCGTCTCGGCTGTCTTGAGCATTGCGTGAAGCTCACCAATGCTCTTGTCCCACCCATTCATGTTATAATTCATGACAAATGTCTCAAACTTTTTAGTTAAGCCATTTAGGATCAAATCCGTGGCTAACTCGTTTGAGACGTGAAAATTAAGGCGCTCGAGACGACCAATGTGGCTTTTCATCTTAAGCACATAAGATGAAAATGATTGGGTTTCCTCCATACGACATGCATGAAGCGCTCGAACCGTTTCGAAGCGTTCCACCTTAGCTTGTGTAAGGAACATTTCCTTAAGTTGAGTGATCATGTCATATGCCCCATGAAGTTTAAAATCCTTTTGAATCTCGGGAATCATAGTTCCCAACATGAGGCAAGAAACTTGCACCGAATCCTCATTATGGTTAACCCAATCGTTATGGTCTTGGACATCGTCAACACTAGGTTCATCGGGAATAGGATCCTCTAATACGTAGTATTTCTTTTCTTGCTTGAGAACGATTCTCAAGTTTCAATACCAATCCATAAAGTTGGTATAGTTTAGACGATCCTTATCAAGAATAGATCTTAGTGATAGGTTATTAATGGGTGGAATAATAACGTTAGGTGGATTGTTGATTGCGGCCATTTACAAATATAACAAAGCACAATTTTCGTATTTTCGATATCAATAATTTTAATCGTTAATACCCTTTATGTCTCCAAGACAATTAATGATTAAAATCTAGAACCCAACGTTACATTCAAATAGTAGTTAGATGACCTTTATCATACTATTTAAATTAACAAGGTAGTCAACGTTTGACGATTGCAACCCTTTGCAATTTCTAGTTTTATGGGATCGGTTAAACATCTTATGTTTAGTTGGCATGTTTAATCCCATCAACACCATTGTACGCCATGCTTCGGTGACCCTATTCATATGGTTTCCAATTTAAGTCGTCCTACTTATACACACGTGTGAGTTTACACATACAAGTGGTTAGGTGACCTTTATCCTACAAATATGGTAAACCCACCTCAAACTCACAAGTTTCCTCCAATGCGGTTAGGTGACCTTTATCCCACATCGAGTTCCCAAGTGATTCGAGTGTTGTATAAAAGGATGGTGTTCAACTTATTTTATAAAAGGGATTTTAGTTTTCAAATTTCTATATTGGAAACCTTTTATGTACCTTTCATTTGCATGCATTCAAATATATGGTACTTAGTTGAAAAACCCATTTTCAAAGTTCCTATTAATAAAACCATTTTATTATGAAATCATTAGCCTTTAATAAAACCAATATTTATTACCTAACAATTTCTAAGGATCCAATTTTATGCAAGTTGTTGATTTTAAGTTGTTAGCAAACCACATTGCAATAACACAAACAAAAGTAAATCAACCTTGCAAGCATAAAACATACAACCACAAATTCATAATCATAGCCTCCTAATGTTGACGACACTTGTTGACCGAAGACAAGTGTGTCAAAAGGTCTCTCCTAAGGGACTCAAAAGGACATATGCTTGTGTCGGTGAATTCCCACTTGATCCCGCATCCAAATGCTCCAAGTGTTCACCCCCGTGTTGTGGTCTCCATCATTTTATTTGGACTTCCTTCCTTGCATCTTCTTTTACAAAAAAATATATCATAATACATTTTTCTCTAGTAAAAGAAATGCATCTAATCTACTTATTATTACAAACCAAATGAAATAAATAAATAGATTACAAACCCAAATAAATATTACAACCATATTGAATGAACAAACAACCACTTTGAATGAACAAACATATCAACACAATCATCCAACCAAATACAAGGCCATGGTTAGGTTATGGAACATCTATTACATATCCAAATATGCAATAGCACAAGACCCAAAATGCTTCCCCTTTGACCCTTGAAACTTTCGGCCAAAACAAACAAAAACCGAAAGTTCCAAGTTTTGTCCAAGCAACACAATTAATCATTCAAATGACTTAGTTTTTCAAGATTACCACATGCATGTAAAGTATAATCTTGAAAAACCATGGGGTAACCAAAACCCCTAAAATATTCGGCCATATGGTAAAACCCCACCATAAACCCGGAATTTTTTGGGTCTAATGAAGCATGCATCCGTATAAGCGTCTCTTGATGCCATTGTTGGGTTTTAACAAGATTATCAAAGTCATAAAATCTCAATTTTATGAAAATGCAGCGGAAATAGTTTTAAATCTTGTTAATTTGATATGTATAAAACCAATTTTACACAAGCAAAACCCAAGCCCGGATCCAAATACGAAATACATACTATCAAACACATGCATGTCACTATAAGTCCATGCATGTTAAAGCTACCTTTCAAATTCAAGGAAGAGGAAGGAGATGATGATAATGAAGGCAAGAACTTGAATATGAAGCTCCTCAAGCTAGCATACCACAAACTTTCCAACAAACACCACTTGTAGCTAGGATTTGATAACACTTGACAACTCCTCTTTGTTCCTTGTTCTTGGCCGTCCAAGAGAGAAAGAGGGAGAGAGGATATTTCCTCTATGTGTCTTGTTAGTTACTTGTGTTGTTATGTTGTGTTATGAGAGAAAAAACAAAGAAAGAAAGAAAGATAATAAACCTTTCAAAATGGCACCTCACTTTGCACCAATAGAAACCATTGCATGTCTCCACTAAGAAAGAAATAATAATAAAATATTAAAAAGAGAAAGAGGGGGGGGGGGGGGGCACCTCTCCCTTCCTTGTTCAAAATTTCAAAACTTTTTTATAACATAAAACTTTGTTATAAAATGTTATGTTAACCTTTATAATTAAGAGTTACACAACTTAAGAAACATGAAGGTTAATAAGATTTACATATTGTCATTTAACCAACTTAAATAACATATGTAATGTTCTCTTATAAAATATAAATCATCCATATGATTTATTTATTACACAAGTACATTGTATTTAGAAACCCTTTCCAAATAACATAAGTGTCAATATTTATTTACTTATGATCATATCATATATAAACAAATATAATTGGTGTTTGTCTAGCTTGTTATCGGGTATGACCCGACTTGGATCATGACGTACTAGCCACATCAATAATAATATGTGTCTTGGGCATACCGAGTCCAACAATACTAAAAATTAATATACAGGGATAAAAACTAGTTTATAACGTAACTAAGTTAACATACTAGTTTTAGAACTCACATTGTATAACCTATATGATACAAGCCGCAACAACTATACAAAGCCCGACACTCTTCACTAGCCGACACCACATGTTGCCAATAACCTCATTCTCAGTTTCTAGCCCATACTATGCATGATTGATGTTGGTTCTTACCTCCTCAACATAGTATGACAATTCACCAAGCTTTTTTTAGGTTTAATATTTATGTTGCAATAATAAATTAATCGTACCAATTGAAAGACGAGATCAGAGTTGAAGAGATTATTGGGGGAGATAAAGTTGTTTGGCTTCTTATGGTACAATCATAGATCGAAGAGGCCCCGTATAGATTGATCAAACTTGTGTAATTTTTTCTTTTGATGTAATTGTTTTGAGTTGAGGTTTTCTGGCTCTCGTTCGGCTTGTGGGGGGGGGGGGGGCATTTTTCGGCTCTTACCAGCTTACCAGTTGTTTATAAAAGTTTACGGTTTGAAAAAAATCATTTGTCTTAATATTTTACAGTCGAATTACATTCCAGAGACGTTTGTAGCGTATGATAACCTTCATATGCACTAAATCAAAGAACTTGAAAAAAGACTAGACATAAATATAAATGCACTAAACTGATACAAGAGAATATACATGCAAACAATAAATCTATAAAGCTGATTATAACCTATTAAATCTATAAACAATCTGTTGTTATTGGTTGACTCGAATTTTTTCCTGGCATAACATCTGGTCTTTCATACCAACCAATATTGTGCATTTAACCACAAGAATTCAATCGTTTTTGGTTGTCTGAATGGAACTTCCTAGGAAGTCACTAATTATTGGATTGCTTCACTCAAGCACATTTAAGTGTGGAGTTCTCATGTAATTTATAATACTTTTGTCCAAAACGCATTGATGATAGTTATTCAGGACATTTCTTATGACCAATATCTCTCTTCTTCATAGAGAACGACGCGAGATTTACCTAATGTGTCTAAGTGGGATTACACATAAAAATGTGAATTGATTGAAGTTACGTTGCTCTTCCACAAGGCATAAGTCACTATAAGTGTCGGAAATTGGGATTGTTGTGTCCAAAGTTGATGTAATTGTGGATGATTTTGTGAAAGTGTATGTTTCGATTGCGGTTGATTGTGTGACCCCGATTGCATTTTTGTTTTTTAGTAGGCTCGTTTTTTCTCAAGGGCCTGAATCTATTTAAAAGTTGCAAATATATATTTGAGAGAGAAAGATTGAATAATGGTGCGGAGAAAAATACATGGCATGGTATGGTAGACGTTGATATTAAAACATATATATATTTTAAATAGCCAGCGGCTATTCATCTAACTTTATCGGCTTTATAGCTGTTTAACGGGAACGACATGGAAAACAACACCCGGGCGGGTCTATATTGCAAAGGTACTGACTACCGAGGAAGGTTGTAGTGTAAAGAACATTTATTACTAGCCGGTAACACTTTTGAATGACGCTCCTAGGGTTTGAACCTTCATCAATTTAACGATGGATGATTTTTAATCTTTACTACTACTTTACAACCACTGAACAACGAGGGCTATAAGAACACTAAATAAAACTAGGAATCATATACCATATGCATATAACACTAAAAAAACTCATATTTACACGTAAAACTAAATACCAAATACTACATAACAATCGAAAACAAATCGTGATCACTCATCTTCCGTATATTACACGTAAGACAAGAATCTAATACTAGACAGCAACATTCGCAAATAAAATTCTTCAGTCGTTAATACTTAATACCCAAATCCAACAAATCAAACAGTTGACTCCAAATGTTATTATTTGATAAAGGAAATAATATATGAAACTAAAGGGTCATGTGAGTAGGTCATGGTTCACGTGTCATGGTCACATAATATAAGCCACATAAAAGTTGTAGAAAGTTAGATTTGGATGAATGCATGGGCCATGCAGAAAGCGCGTACGGTCCACTACGTATCCAAACATGCAGTCTGCAGTACAAAGCGTGTCTGCTGAAGATTCATTTGACTCGTTCAACTTTGTGTCTTTGTATGTTCCAATATATTGGTGAATATAATATTTTTTTATTGGTAAATTGGAAATAAATAATTCCTAATTTTTATGTATTGGTTGATAATAATTTTAATTTTAAAAATCACTAATAGTGGTCCCAACTTTCAACTATTTTTGTCTAAATGTCCACTCTATTAAAAATAATTAAAGTCTTTATGTTTTTTTCCGAGTTTCAAACCGATATTTTAAGAATTTTGATCAAAAGAACGATACGAGTAAACCGATGTAAAACTTATCTCGAATCGATGATTTGAGTGACGAAACAATGTTTCAATTCGGGTGTTTGAATTTCCAATTAACAAAAATCAAGTCATTTGTATCACCGTTTCAAGATAAGTTTTACATCGGTCAACTCGTATCATTCTTTTGATCGAAAGCCCTAAACATCGGTTTGAAACTCAGATAAAAACTTAACGGTGCTAAGTGTTTTTAACGGAGGTCCATTGAGACAAAAATAGTTAGAAGTTGGAACCGCTGTTAGTGATTTTTAAAATTATGATTATTATCGGCCA
>NW_027503448.1:0-40295 GCF_021521415.1 Bidens hawaiensis
CAAAACTATCTTGGACTTGTTTAAATATGAAAAGGGTTTAAGGGGGAAAAAGTCTTCTTTGGCGGGCTGGGCTTGTTGGGCCCCCTTTTGGGCCCATTTGGCCCACTTTTCTCGATTTACGTGCCCGAACGTGAAATTCCGAGTCCAAATTTATTTCGGGTTCGGTTTTTGGCGACAAAAATATATCGGGTGCGACAAACGGAGCGAAAACGATTGTTTTTCGGCTAGTTTTGTGTAAAATTATAAAAACATACCATAACGTTTGTATAAATCGAAAATATTTTCACGGATCGCGTAAAACATTTCAATTAAGTATTTGGTAAGTCTTTTCCGGCTTAACGGATGATACAATGCTTGGTTTGTAACTATCTTTCGCGTTTAAATCTATAGCGGGTAGTTAAACGAGCATGTTTTCGTTTAACTAGTTTGCTATCATACTAAGGCCTTAATATCAATATGTTGGCTTATAATAGACGTATATCTCGTATAGATGGCCCCTTGGATATCTGGGTCATAACCAGACCCATTCGATTAATCGTTCGTTCGTTACGCAATAAGCATTTAATCGCTTACTCGATATATGAATACTAAGGTGTACTCGGTTTTGCCACGGATGTCACATTCTCCCTCAGTTAAGAAATTTCGTCCCCGAAATTCAATATGCCAAATACGCTCTTTTTGGGGAGAATTTTATAATCATTTGTTTCGGGATTTGTTTTTCTGTTTCCGAACACGTTTGATTCCCAGTTATGGATTCCACTGAATTTTATTCAATGAGATTTTATTGTGTTGCAACTGTTTGATTTTCCCTGCTCAGCATTTTCACGAGTCTCTTTATAGAGTTTAGTTGTATAAAAGTTTTCAAATAGTACTAATTTCGCCCTGTCAGTAAGGCACTCGTTTTGATTCGATATATGAAATATAGGGAGTGAAATAATTTTGTTTAATACGTTATGGGGTTAACTGTCAAGACAATTTTATACAGTTCTATATATTTTAGAATTAACTCACCGTTCCTCAACTCAACTAACAACTTTCAAAATTTGATAACTTCTCGTATTTCTCAGTATAGCCCTCTTGTTAGCCTTAGGCGGCCTTCGGTTTGTTATTAATATTATGAGCTTTATTTATGATTCTCGAAATCGAATCGGATTTTGTATTTTGGGGGTCGCCAATTTTCAATTGAATAAGGTGGCCATTTATACCACTTGTATAATATTATGATGACTGTTAATGTACGAGGATTGAAATTACTGGTCTCACTTTCCTCTATTGTTTGAATAGTTTATATGGTTTGATTGTTTTATAGAGGATTATAGACCGTGCTTAAGCCAATTAGGGATCTAAAATTTCATACGCATTCACCAAGAGTAAGATTTTGTTAAGGCGAGTTTTTCAGTTGGATAGTTGTTACAATTTGGAAGAAAGTATTCGAAGTGGATTAGTCAGGGAACTATCATTCAGCTTGAATTGCTTTCTCGGGATGTTTAAGGAACACATGTTGAGGGTTCCATTTTAGTTTGTTTCCAACTTCCAATGGGGTATCTCGAATTGTTGTAGCATCTCCGAGGATCTTTAGTATTCCCCCAGAACTTATAATAGTGCACACTTTACAACACATGAGCCTATGATTCCTTCATAGATTTCGCTTGCATCTTTATACTAGTACTCAGTTTATCCAAACATCTGGCCTGACTTTTCCTTGTTCATCACTCGGTTATTAAGGCTATAAAAGTTTAAAGTTCAAGTTTCGGTTACGGATAGTATAGTTTTCCTCATCCGTGTTTCATCATTGGGGTACTAGGTTTTGTTCCGTGTACGGGATCACTTCTTTATCTAGAAGAGGCAGTATAACAGTTCTATTTCTATATATAACCTTCATTTGAACACAATTAACTAGTCCATACTGACTATTACACAATGACTCCTCACTTCCACCGGGAGTGCATCGATAGGGAATAGCTAGTTATTTAGGTTAAGAGGGTAGTTTTTCGAGTAATATTGTTAGTATTTATATTCTTACTTTTGGTGGTTTCTATAGTATACATAATTGTTATTTTACTAGACGGTATATTTTCCAAAGTAATAACTTGTAGGAACGAAACGTCTATCAGTGTCCGTAATAAATAAACTAAAGTATGTTAGGCATTACTAAGAACGTACCTGTCACTACATTTGTTCTATCCGGTTTATTCACAATATGTGACCCCTAGTCGAGTTGGACGTCGATGTCGGTCCTTGCCTTTGTCTTTCCATCGCAATTGGGTTCAATCTAGGGCAGTCTTTCTTGATGTGCTCCATACTACCACACTCATAACAGGCATTACGGTTTATTATGGGTTGGTTTTGGTAGACTGGTTGTTGTCGTGTTGGTTGCGGTTGGGGTAGTTGTGAGTCCTGGAGTTGGGTTGGTGGATTTAGAGTATTCATAACGGTTCTACAATTTCGGGCATAGTGTCCCACCTTCCCACATTTGTGACACACATTGGTCCGACATTCACCAACATGATGATAACCACATTTTCCACATCTAGGCAAAAGCCCGTTATACTTATTTTGCTTCACATCGGAACTGATCATAGCGTAATTTTGTATTGCAAGGCGCGTGCATTTATTCCGTTGTCTTTCTTGTATTCCCGCTCCATAATTGGTTCGTTTTGTACCAGATGATTCCCCGGGCATTCTTAATGAACCACTTCTAATCAAATCAGAAGTTACAATGCCGGCTTGTAACACGGCATTTTCGAAAGTTACAGGGCCAGTTGAATTAACCAAACTCCTGACTTCGGGAGCTAAACCCCAAATGTAGCGTTCAGTACGTTTAGGTTCTGGAGTAACTAACCATGGGACTAGACGAGCCAGTTCGTTAAAGCGGTGGGTATACTCCAAGTGATCTGCACCCTTCATTTCTAGATTCCAAAGTTCTTGCTCTAATTTCTGAATTTCGTTTATCGGACAAAAGTGTTTTATCATAAGATTTTTAAGTTCTGTCAAAGACATACGATTGGTTGCCTCCTGTCCTCGAATTTGCACAACAGTATTCCACCACATTAGCGCGTGGTCTACAAATGTAGAAGTAGTAAATTTGACAATACAATATGGTGGACAGTTAGTGATATTAATGATGGATTCAGTCTTTTCGATCCACTTTACCAGTCCATTTGGTCCTTCAGTACCGCTAAATTCCATAGGTTTACACAGCATGAAGTTCTTAAGTTGGTATCAGAGCCATTGGTTATAAAGAATTAGGTTATCCCATAAGATACCTATAATATAACCGTAGGCTCGATTATCACTGGGAAAGTTAAAAATGAGTAATGACAGATACTGATGGATGCCGGGATGAACTCGGAGGGCAAGTGAGTTATTATGGTCCGGAACGTAATAACAGACTTGCTTGTACGAGGGAATTCGGGAAGAAGTCGCGGAACATACTGATAGGTAAAAATGGCAACATACGTGTATAAAGGTGATGATGAGTATATATGTAAGGTGCATACGTGCTTATCTGAAACGAGGTATAGGGATACGTGTACGTACCGTACTACCGATGATATTAAATCTTATTGTAACGAATATTATATTCGGTTATAATCAATATTAATTCCTATTATGATTAAAATTATATCGTATCAAAATTTACACTATATTTTTTTTTATATAATTAATATTATACCTGTTCATAACAAATAAAATATTTAATTTTGGTGTTAATTAATAATATCTTTTGTGCGGATCTAAACTATCAAAAAACATTCTCTTCTGATTAGCGATTGAACCGAAAGATGTCGAGATTGAATAGTTTTACAATTGATGAAGAACCGGTGTTGCCGTGAGTGAGAATACAAGAATGCTTTAATAAGTTTAAACTAAATCTGGTGATGTGACGGAACCACAAAAGGGGCTTAATATATAAGGCCCGGGAACGAACCGTGGGTGGTGTGACTTACAGATAATAATTTCAAGAAGACATATATATATATATATATATATATATATATATATAATACTCCACAGCTTGGATCCAATCCTATCTTATAAACTGGTTCCTTTGACCTTAATCTAAACTATTTTCTGGTCATCCTACCAATTCTGTTGTTCAGAAACAAACACCATCCCTAGGGGAGATACCTAGTGATGAGCCCGATTTATCAGATTTTAAATACGATAATTACCAAAACTTAGTTTTCAATTATAATATAACCAATCGTTACTACCAGTACATATAATGTACTAATAATATTTCAAAAAGAAATATTAATAATAGTAATTTCCTTTACATATCACCAGTACAACGAATTCTAATGAACCTCCTTAACTAGCAAACTCTTCGAATCATCTATGTTCGACAACCTTCAACCTCTCTTATATTACGCGATTTCAATCGATTATTATAAAATGAAAACCCCATAATCACGAAATGATGACGTGCCCCGACTGGAATGGAACCTACTTACCTCCAACCAGTAAACTACTACTTTTATTAAGTCCGACATGCCTACGAATACTGAATGACCTGGCGAAGGAATATATTTTTTGATATTAGTTAACAAACATTCAGAAGTCAGGTGGAATATACACGTGCATTCCCATTATAACGTACTGATTAAACTCGTAACGAGCAAATATCTACCTACGGGAGAGACCGAACAAAAAAAGCTTCCCAATAATGGGATCGTATAGGAATAATTGTCGTACAAGTTGTGAACTATTTGTAATTGTTATAACGCGTACTTTGATAGATAAGGATAGTACGATATTGTCGTGTATAGCTTCTAATACTCCATACAACTGATTCTTAGAAAATAGGGCGTTTCACCACACGACCAAGTTTTCAAACAACATTTTGAATCAGATGACCGAATGGGACCGGTACCAAAACGAACATTTCTGTACCGGTACCAGTACCAACCACGCACCTAGCAGGCAAGGAAGGAAACTAACTAGATCTTAGTAGGTGCAAACCCAATTGTCAAACAACATTTGGACTCAAATTAGGTTACATTTTAGCACATCGTAGAATCCACAAGCACGTCTTTATTATTGTTTACAATGGAATTAACAAACAGTACAAATTAAGAACAGACAATAGGTGCCACACAAGAATTTAAAACTTGTGTTTTGGGCCAGCCAATAATGCTAAGTTGTTCCCTAGCTAGAACAAAAGACTAGTCTCTATTTTTTGAAATCACTCAAACGCATTAGTCATCACAAAAGTTAAGACTAGAGAACACTTTAGACAGAGCCACAAAAAATCCTAGTGTCCCACATTCCTTTGTTGTAATTTTATTGACCGAGTGTTTGTAATAACTTAAAACCGGGACCCTAACCAATGTTCTTGTGGTTATAGTAACACCACAGTATAACTACCAAACACAACTATTAACTTTTTTTAAAAAAAAAATGTTGTACATTTGATGAACTTTTGGTCCGTCTTCTACGTTGCTTCTTAAACCAGACTCTTACATACAACAAATGCGCAATGTGACAATTACCCAAATTCCAAACATAACAAAAATTTAAAATATCAGAAGAATTACATTCAATTCCCTTTACAATTTCTTCACATGTTAAACAAATTTCAAGAGCAGAATATTTACGTTATGTTAGGCTATGTGTAGTGAAGTGGCTACAAAATGAGACGATTATTGACATGCGACGCTCAGTCAGCAAAGAGGAGTTTTTTGTTTTAGATGTGTAATGGTGTTGTAACCTTATATATATACAAATACATACACACACACACATATATATACAAAAATATATATATATATATATATGCATATATATATGTATATATATCACACACATAATAATAATAATAACAATAATAACAATAATAAAACAGCAAACACAACAAAAACAACCCCCTCCCCCCACATTTCGCCTATTTGTAGGCCGGGGGCGGTATTCCCCTCCATTTGCCGCCCCAAATCCTCATCCGTCGCCCCTTTTTTCGCTCATTACAATTACCTTAGTAACTTTAGTCCTATATAAGATTGAAGTCTTTGAACAAAACAAAAGCTCAAGGATCAAAGATGAGATCTATCCTACAGTTGTATTACTACACTTGGATTACTAGCGACTAACTTGTCACTTGTTCATTTGGTCTTTGTTATTCTGAATATAAAAATTCTTACAACATGAAAGTTTTAGTTGTTGAACATATCCACTCACATACTAAGTTAGAAAGATATTCTATTATTCACGTTACATTCGAAACAAATCCAAAAGTGAATGCTATTTTTAATTAAAATATATGTTGCGAGGAATTTTAGTTGACAAACGAACTTTCAATCGTTGTTGGATTTGGTATTGTTTGAATAGGATCATGATTTAACCCATCATTAACGGGCTATGACCTTTAAAACGACCTGAATAAATTAGTATAAAGGGAAACGATTTTTTTGGCAATGGAAAATTACAAGCTAAAAAATAATATTTAGTGTTAAATGTAGAAAATTAAATGTTAAGTGCAATAACATGATCCGGGAAACAGTGAAAACATTTAATTACGTCAAATTTGGTGACAGCCAAGTCTATTTTTTTTCCTAATTGATCAGAAGTAGACATTTACATAACACTTCCTTGAGTAATATTATAGGTTATTAACTCTTAACGAAAAATTGACATAAAAGCTACTAAGCTAATATAGAGAAAATTATGATTTGTACACCTGCGGTTTATGGGTGAACGCAACTTACATGTCCCAATGCGATTTGCGCGTTGTGTGCCACATTATTTATAGGCGGGCTTAGTATCTGGCCGTTAGTTGGCCAAGTCTAGGCCTGTTAAAAAATGGTTAAATTACTTTATTAGCGTAAGCCTTTAATTCAGTTTTAAATAATCTTTGAAAATATAAAATATTGGAAAGGCTAAGATTCAAACCTCGGACCTCCAGTTTAACACACACGAAGACTACCATGTGAACTAGGCTATTATTTGGAATTATTACAAAATTATAAAATATATATTACCATCTTCAACACTTCATCTTCCCAATTTCCAATTAGAGTTTCCTATTCTCAATTCCAAACCATTATCATTATCATCATATTCGGTACACGTCCATGATGAAACTAAATAGAGCAACTTTGATTACTAGATAACAAACAGACGTAAATCCAAAAGTGCACTAGTATATACCTAAATCGTACATAAGCTCAATAATTTTGAAATAAATTGATTAAACACGAGAAAGCTTGTGTGGGCAGGGGAAAACACGCTTGTGTGGATCTTACAGGAGTGTCTCCTCTTGTTGGGCTCAGGGACCCTGGGTTTGTTGTGGGTCAGGCTGCGTTGAAGGCTGAATCAGGCAAAGTTGTTAAACACAAGAAAGTTTGTTTAGAGAATCAACATGTCTTTCTTGTTGGGTTTCTATGGATATTTTAGACTTAGTTAATCATTTAACTAGTCATTAAAAGACGGAAGCGTGATTATCTATAAACTTTATGTACATATATCCATATATATATATTACAAGTTCATATGTGTGTTAATCTATGAATAACCCTTTATTCTTGTTTCAAGATTACCATTAATCTTAAGATTAGAAACCCGAGACTAAGGATCAAATAATACGGAAAAACTAAACTATCAAAGCTTGTAAAACTTACATTCTTAACTCCTTAAGAGATGTAGTTGATGGTTGAAGAAGATGATGATATTGATGCTAGACTTTCAAAGGGAAAATCCTCAAACGGAAGATACCCCGAGCCTCCAACACACACCGAGCTATGTTAGGAAGCTTGAACACGAGAAACCGAGACTCGAACCTCTTTTGTTTCTTGACTTCGGCCGAACCAAAAGCTAGAGGGAAAGAGAGAGTTGTGGTTCCTTATTATATCTTGAAAGTATGTTGATCTTTATATAAATAAGATCATATCTCATTCATATCTTAAGTTAGGTTTTTGGTCAAGTAAAAGTTACTCAACCTCCATCAAGTCCTTACCAACTTTGACCAAGTGTATGGGGTGTAAGGCATACATGTCTAAATAATATATATTTTATACCTTATAAAATATATAAACATCCCATCTTTTATAAACCATTTTATAAAAGAACACATGTTTAAATAATCAGTCTAATAATAATTATTTGAATAAATAAATTAACCAATTAATTTATTTAACACTTTCAAGTAATTATTCAGAAACCCGATTTCTGAATGTGTTGTGTTATGTATTTGTTTTATAGATCATATCTCAACAAATACATAATTGGTGTGTGTTTAACTCGTTATTGGGTATGACCCGACTTGGATCAAACACGGCTAGCCACATTAACCTAATTATGTGTCTCGGGCATACGGTATTCCAACAATCTCCCACTTGCACGTGACTCATAGGAAGTTAATGCTAATGGTGAATACCGCCTAACAACAGGTCACCATCCCTAGTGTGTTTGACTAAGTGCCATTCAATAACATCATCCCCTTCAAGTCCATACTTGATATGATATAGGTAAGTGTTATCACTACATCCCTTTGTTACTAGATGTCCTGTCAAATCGAAGAGACACAGAGTGATCATTCTCTCAATGATTTAACTTAACAGGCCTTAGACATCTAAACTCTCAACACATAAGAGGAACAAATCCCATCTTGACTGCATACACCCTTGTTGACATCTCGTATGATATCTGAGCTCTTTCTTACACGTTATCGTGTTACCAAAATAATAAAGAAGAGAGTCAAGTTATCAGACTTGATGAAAGACCAGATCCAATATGCATCTTAGGTCAAAGGACACAATGATACTCGCCTTTACTCAAGGATTACTTATGATCAGTTACACTAACTCCATGCAGTGATCCTTGAGAGCAGGTCAGTCCAATATTTGTATCCCACAAATATCTATGAACTTTGGTGGCAAACCTATGCCCTATATTCATCACATGAATATCAACCAATCCGGGTTCATAATAGTCTTACCTTCATACTTGTTCCCACAAGTATGATAGACTACGGACGTTTAGAACAACATAAGTCATTCATGGATTAAACATGCAAATGTAGAACATAACTCATTGAATAATTAAAACATAATTAATTTTCATGAGATACCCATTACATTCGTTCTTATACAAACACTAAACACAGATTAAATCCACTCACTAGAATACCGAAGTCCTAATGCACAAACATGACCCTCATGCTTTGGCCTATCGAGGAGCTTCGTGAGTGGGTCCGCAATATTTTGATCGGTATGAACTTTATGAATACATATCTTTCCCTTTTCAACTTCATCCCTTATGTAGTTGAATCTGCGCTCAATGTGCCTCGTTTTCTGATGAGCACGAGGCTCCTTGATCTGTGCAATAGCACCCTCATTGTCACAGAATATCTCTAGGGGCTCCTGAATGGTAGAGATAATCCCTAGATCCATGATGAACTTTTTCATCCATGCAGCCTCTTGGGCTGCCATTGAAGCGGCGATGTACTTAGATTCTGTAGTGGATAACGCGACAACATCCTGCTTCGAACTCTTCCAAGAGACAGCGCCTCCATTCAAAATGAAGACATATCCCGACTGTGACCGAGAATCATCTCGGTCATTTTGGAAACTCGCATCCACGTAACCCTTTACGACGAGTTCCTCCTCACCAGACCCATATATTAAAAACATATCCTTAGTCCTTCTAAGGTATTTTAATATATTCTTGACAGCCATCCAATGACTGTCACCTGGGTTGTGCTGGTATCTACTCGTTATGCTTAAAGCATACGAGACGCCCGGTCTAGTGCACATCATTGCATACATAATAGATCCTATTGCCGAAGCATAAGGAACATGCTTCATCCTATCCTGCTCTTCCTTAGAGCTAGGACTTTGGGATGAGCTTAACACGGTTCCTCTAGGAATAGGTACCAAACCTTTCTTAGAGTTTTCCATCCTGAACCTTTTCAGGATTTTATCTATGTATGCACTTTGATTGAGTCCGATCAATTTCCTTTGTCTATCCCTATAGACCTTTATTCCCAAGATATATGTCGCTTCTCCAAGATCCTTAATTGAGAAACGACTACTTAACCACGCTTTAACGCTTTCCATACTTGGCATATCATTTCCAAATAAAAGTATATCATCGACATACAAAATAAGGAACATGACTATACTCCCACTAGCCCATTTATACACACACGCCTCATCACCGTTTTGGACGAAACCAAACACTTTGATTTCTTCATTAAAACGATGATTCCACATCCGTGATGCTTGTTTCAACCCGTAGATTGATTTCCTTAACTTACATACTTTGTCAGGATTAGATGGATCGACAAAACCTTCAGGCTGAACCATATGGACATCTTCCTCAAGATATCCATTAAGAAAAGCGGTCTTGACATCCATCTGCCATATCTCATAATCAAAATGAGCTGCAATGGCAAATAATATCCTGATCGACTTAAGCATCGCGACCGGCGAGAAGGTTTCATCATAATCAATCCCTTGAGTTTGTGTGAAACCTTTTGCTACAAGTCGTGCTTTGTAAGTATCTAGATTTCCATGCATATCGGTCTTCTTCTTGAAGACCCACTTACATCCAACCAGTTTGGAGTTAAGTGGACGATCAACCAATTCCCAAACTTGGTTATCGTGCATGGATTGCATCTCGGCGCTCATGGCTTCAAGCCATTTTTCACAATCAGGTTGTGACATAGCATCTTTGTAGGAGATCGGTTCATCCAAAATCGACCAAGTAGCAACCATCCACGAGAAATCCATATCTCTCGGGAGGTTGACTAACCCTACTAGATCTGCGAGCAACGTGTGTATGATCAACCATTTGATCACCTTCAACATCCTCGTGTTGAAAGCTAGTATCGACCAACTGTGTATCATCCAGTGATTCTTGAACCTCTTCAAGTTCCACTCTCTTTTCACTAGGTCCTTCCATAAGGAACTTAGTTTCTAAGAAGTATCCTTTGCGTGAAACAAACACTCTTTGTTCACTAGAATCATAGAATATATATCCTATATCATCCTTTGGGTATCCTATGAAGATACACTTGATGGATCGAGCCTCAAGCTTATTTGGGGTGTCACGTTTAACATAAACTTTGCATCCCCATACCCTTAAATATGAAAGGGATGGAACCTTTCCATGCCACACTTCATAGGGTGTTCGATCCACCTTTTTGGTCGGGGCTATATTCAAAATACGAGCTGTTGTAAGTAGTGCATATCCCCAAAATGATGGTGGTAGTGAGCTTCGTGCCATCATTGATCGAACCATGTCCAACAGTGTTCGATTCCTCCTCTCGGATACTCCGTTATGTTGAGGAGTACCAGGAGGAGTGAGCTGTGAAACAATTCCACAATCTCTAAGATGACTTTGAAAAGCATCACTTAGGTATTCGCCTCCTCTATCGGAGCGGAGTACCTTGATTGTTCGGTCGAGCTGATTTTGTACTTCATTTTGAAATTCCTTGAACATTTCAAAGGCTTCATGTTTGTGTTTCATTAGATACACATACCCATATCGACTAAAATCGTCGGTAAAGGTAATGAAGTACCTTTCACTATTCCTACTAGTGGGCTTGAGAGGTCCGCATACATCCGTATGTATGATACCTAACAAGTCCTTAGCCCTTTCATTTGTACCTTTGAAAGGCTCTTTGGTCATCTTGCCTTGAATACAAGATTCACACTCATCAAACGAACCTAACTCGTTTGTTTTCAAAAGACCATTCTTTTGGAGAGTATTTACACGATTCTTGTTTATGTGTCCAAGGCGACAATGCCAAATGTAGGAATCACTCAAATCCTTTTTGAGTCTTTTGGTGGAAGTTTGATATAATGAGCTATTTGAGGTATTATCATGAACCAATTCATAAATACCGTTGTTTGGTACAGCTTTAAAATAAAAGATACCATTAGATGATACATGCATTTCTGATTTTACAAATTTAAAGTCAAAATTACATTGTCTAAGAAGGTGCACGGAAATAATGTTCCTAGTCAAATTAGGAGCATACAAAACATTCTTCAAAACAACTTCCAAACCACTTGGAAGCGATAAAGTGAAGTCTCCTCTAGCGACCACGTGCACCCTTGTACCGTTGCCCATGAAAAGACTCACTTCGCCCTTCTTTAAGTCTTCATTCCTTTTGAACCCCTGCAACCAATTGCAAATGTGAGTTCCACATCCGGTATCCAATACCCATGTGTTAGAAGAAATAAGATTTAGCTCAATATTAATCATAAAGACATTACCCGAGGCATGCCCCGCATTCCTCTTGTCTCTTAGCTCCTTTAGGTAGACCGGGCAATTGCGTTTCCAATGTCCGGTCTCCCCACAACCAAAACAAGGATCATCCTTATGACCCCTCGGTTCCACAACCTTTTGTTTCTTTGCCATAACCGGTGCCTTGCCCTTACCCTTAAGATGCACAGGAGGACCCTTTCTTTTTGCTACCTTAGCCTTAGGATTGGGCTGAGATCGATTCTTGGATCCACCTTCATTGATCGCAAACACGAGTAAAACCCTTTTACCCATGCTCGCCTCGGCTGTTTTAAGCATTGAGTGAAGTTCTCCAATGTTTTTGTCCCACCCGTTCATGTTATAATTTAACACGAAAGTGTCGAACCTTTTCGACAAAGAGTCAAGGATCAAATCCGTTGCTAACTCTTTTGAGATGGGACAATTGAGCTTGGCGAGGCGATCAATGTAACTTTTCATCTTAAGTACATAAGTTGAAACTGGTTGATTATCATCCATTCTACATGCATGCAAGGCTCGAACCGTTTCGAACCTTTCAACCCTCGATTGCTTAAGGAACATTTCCTTAAGTTGAGTAATCATGTCATACGCATTATGGTTTTCGAAATCTTTTTGGATTACGGGAACCATAGTCGCCAACATGAGGCATGACACTTGAATGGAATCTTCCGTGTGTTGGACCCAATTCATGTATTCGACCTCACTTCCCTCTTCCGGTTCGTTGGGGATAGGTGTTTCCAAAACATGATATAATTTTTCTTGTTTTAGAACAATCCTTAAATTTCGGAACCAATCCGAAAAGTTATTGTGACTAAGACGGTCTTTAGCGAGAATAGATCGGAGAGATACATTTTGGACGTTAGGGATTATGTTGTCGTCGACGTGTGCAGCCATCTGCAGAATTTTAATTAAGTTCATTTTAGTGTTTTACTTATTTTAATTATTAATACCCTTTTATATATACCAAATATAATTAATAATTAAAATCTAGAATCCAACGAAAAACCCGACTCCGGTTAGGTGATCTTTTTCCCATTGTCGGTTTATCAAGGTAGTTATTCATAACAATTGCAAACCCTTTTGCAACTTCTAGAGTTTATGGGACCGGTTCGAAATCATATTTCGTGTCAGCATGTTTATCCCATCAACACCTATTAGACCCCATGCTTGGGTGACCCTCTTCACATGGTTCTAATTTAAGTCGTCCTACTTGTATCAACTTGTAATATCAACATACAAATGGTTAGGTGACCTTTTTCCCATTTATATGCCAATATTACCTCAACATATTAATTTACTCTACGCGGTTAGGTGACCTTTTTCCCACTAAGAGCTTACTAATATGTTAAGCGTTATACAAAAGGATGGTGTTTAACTTGTTATCCTTAATTTTAAAAGGGATTTTTAGTTTTAATAATTCTAGTTGTAAAACTTTAAATCATGTTCTAACATGCATTTAGTAACATGATTATTTTGAAACCATTTTCAAAATTCTAATTTATAATAAAACCATTTTATTATGGGCGTGAGACGGCTAGTTAATAAATCCATTTTATTAAACTACGTGTCACGTGATTACCGATAATTGTTAGAACCCGTTTTATGCTATGTTAATTAATTCTATGTGACGAAGTTGATATCCTAATATCTAACAACCACACAATCAAACAATCAATTAACAAGCATACACAATTATACTAGACACGAGCCACTAAGTTAGACCACACTTGTTAGCCGAAACAAGTGTGTGTCTTAGGTCCGATCCTAAGGGACACACGACACATGGATGTTGTAGCTCCCACTTGATCCCGCATCCAAATGCGTCAAGCATCTACTTCAACCCCGTTGTAATCCATTGGGCTTGAACTTGGGCCTTAGCTTCCATAAGCTTCCATTTGGGCTCAATTGGTGGGCTTAGGTCCTTTTGGGCTTGAATCCCCTTAATGGGCTTGTGAGGCCCATTATCACCATACCCGGCCCAATAAGGCCCAAACTTCCAATTTTGCAATCTTCTTTAATTTTACAAAACCAAATGTCCTAATACATTTTTTATTCTATAAAATAAAGATATTACAAATAATCTATTTATTACATACCCATATGAATAAATAATTACAAAATTACAAAACTGCCCCTAATTAATTATTACAAACCGAAACTTGAATAATTAATTACAATTACAATCATCAACCACAAACAAACATCCATTTTGGTCTACGGCTCGGTCTAGTTTTAATAAATAACAAACATAACCCGTTATGTTTTAGGATCCCGTTCCAAAACCCCTTGACCTTATCGGGCCTAGCCCAACCCATTTGGGTTTGACCCAATAACTTGTTCTTGGGCTTCGGCCCATTTAACTTTCTTCCCTTTTTTCGGTTAACCCATTAACCAAAAGAAGTGGGCTTCGGCCCAATAGCTCGGTTTTATTTATTTATTTTTTTTTTTTTTTGAACAAAGCCAAAAATATAACAAGATTAAATACAAAAAAAAATCATGCATGTTAATTTTTTGTATAAAATCTTTCAAGGGGAAAATATAAAACCGAAAACCCGAAGCTTAGTTTCCCGTATCCCGGCTCTTGATGCCATTTGTTGGGTTTCTATGGATATTTTAGACTTAGTTAATCATTTAACTAGTCATTAAAAGGCGGAAGCGTGATTATCTATAAACTTTATGTACATATATCCATATATATATATTACAAGTTCATATGTGTGTTAATCTATGAATAACCATTTATTCTTGTTTCAAGATTACCATCTTAAGATTAGAAACCCGAGACTAAGGATCAAATAATACGGAAAAACTAAACTATCAAAGCTTGTAAAACTTACATTCTTAACTCCTTAAGAGATGTAGTTGATGGTTGAAGAAGATGATGATGTTGATGCTAGACTTTCAAAGGGAAAATCCTCAAACGGAAGATACCCCGAGCCTCCAACACACACCGAGCTATGTTAGGAAGCTTGAACACGAGAAACCGAGACTCGAACCTCTTTTGTTTCTTGACTTCGGCCGAACCAAAAGCTAGAGGGAAAGAGAGAGTTGTGGTTCCTTATTATATCTTGAAAGTATGTTGATCTTTATATAAATAAGATCATATCTCATTCATATCTTAAGTTAGGTTTTTGGTCAAGTAAAAGTTACTCAACCTCCATCAAGTCCTTACCAACTTTGACCAAGTGTATGGGGTGTAAGGCATACATGTCTAAATAATATATATTTTATACCTTATAAAATATATAAACATCCCATCTTTTATAAACCATTTTATAAAAGAACACATGTTTAAATAATCAGTCTAATAATAATTATTTGAATAAATAAATTAACCAATTAATTTATTTAACACTTTCAAGTAATTATTCAGAAACCCGATTTCTGAATGTGTTGTGTTCTGTATTTGTTTTATAGATCATATCTCAACAAATACATAATTGGTGTGTGTCTAACTCGTTATTGGGTATGACCCGACTTGGATCAAACACGGCTAGCCACATTAACCTAATTATGTGTCTCGGGCATACGGTATTCCAACATTTCTCCCATATGCTTTTGATACATTTAGTTTCCTGGCCTCAGAGGCTGTAAATTTTTTAAGTAGTGTTCAACGTGTCGTACACGGAACCTCTTCACCCCTAGGTCTAAAAGTTTTGTTTTTAGTACGATTGGCTTTGCTATTCAAAAGGGGTAGCGGCGCAGCTTGTTGCCCGTTTATCTGTCACTTTATTGTAAACGTTTTCTAGAAATAATAAAGGTAAATGCAATTCTGTTCATATGTTGTAAAAAAAATGATTAAAAAAGATATTAACGACATCTTTGAATATATCCAAAAATGAATGCGCTATTTTGCAAATTTTAAATCACATAAGTTGCATATAGTTTTGATAAAAGTTACGTTACATCCTAGCACCCTAAATTACGTCTTTATTATTGTTTACAATGTGGTCAAACAAACAGTACAAATTAAAAACAGACCATAGGTGCCACACATAACTAATATCTTGGGCGGTGTTTTGGGCCACCCAATAATGCTAACTTGTTCCCTAGCGAAAATATTGATCCTTTTATATATAATACAAACCGAACTACATTTAGATGATAGGTAAGCGAGCAACAAGCTGCGCCGCTATCTCCTTTTGAATCGCAAAGCCTATTCTACTAAATATAAATCCTTGGTTCCTCAGGCTCTGCAAGTCACTCTAGACCACCTTCTGCACCCGCTCCAAGAAGCGAACCGCCTGGGGAACTAGGAATCCAAAAGTGTCGAAGGCAAATGGAATAAACACGTGCTGATTCTCCAAACACGATGTCTCATGCTTAGCAACCTTCCCTAGCCAGAACAATAGACTAGTCTTTATTTTTTGCTGTAATTTTATTGACTAGGTGTTTGTTATAAATTTATAACCAAGATCCTAACCAGTCTTCCTGTGGTTATAACAACCAGTCTTACTACCATACCCAACTATTAACTTCAAAACCATTCTTGTACGTTTGATGAAATTTTGGTCTATTTTCTCTGTGACTTCTTAAACCAAGGCCTTACATACAACAAATGAGCATCGAAACGATATTAAAATATCAGAGAAATTACATTCAATTCCCTAAACATATTTTGACATATTGAGAAGCAGAATACTTAGGTTATGTATATAATTCATTAGTCCTCTATGAGTTTTGGTCTTTGTTATTGGGATTAAAAATACTTTTACAGCATGAAAGTGAGTGCTCATGTTCAACATCTAAAACTAAAAAAAATAAACGAAGCTTAAATTTTGTTTCAACAAAATACAATCCAAAAATAAAACTAAACATAAATCAATAAAAGAAGCAGCAAATGACAATGCGCAAAAATGCAAAACAAACACTGTAAAGTTCTAAGTAAACTGTCTTATTATTAAAAAATACGGTTGTATAAATTAAACAATAATATATGAAGTTTATGAACACTGTCTTATTATTCAAAGAGATTTAAAATTACTCAGAAAATATGAATTTTCATTCTCATCGATTTTGATTACAAAACCTCTGAAGTCTGACATGTGAATTGTTCATATTTCATCACGGTAGAGTGGATAAAAACAATAATTAAAAAAAAAACACAAAACTATAAATTGAAGAGAATAGGATGTAACTGAAAGAGCTCTCACTTATATTTAATTTCCGGTCACGTTAACAATCGGAATAGCGTATATTGCCTAAAATGGCATTCGATCATCGAGCTCTTTTTATTTTAACATAAAACAAAATATTTAAATAAAGTTTTACAAACAAAAATATCAAAGATGTAGTTAAAGATCAGAGTTGGTTAAGGTTTGTCAGTCACGGTTGATCTGAAACACGGACCAATTGTTCCTCATCACTTCTCCTCTAGATTTTATCCATAGTTTTAAATTAACAATTTAACATATATACAACAATATAGTGAATGTCGATGATACTTAAAAGCTTGTAAAAAACAAAAGCAATAAAGGCAATTAAACAAAAATAGAGATGAAAACGGAACATAACTCAGAAAACAATTCTTACAAGAAGACCGTTCTGAAACAGGGTTGAAAATAAATCGGACAAAACGATAATATAAAGGCGTCTAGAAAGAAACCCTAAAATCAAATAGTATGGACCTGACTATGGGCTTTGCTCTGCAACATTTATGGGCTTTAACCAACGTTTTTTTTAGTATATTGTAATTGTTGTTTTGGCTCACGTAGTCACGTTTAGCTCTTGTCCTCATTTAACTCAAAGTTAAATATATATATATACATATTTTTCATTTATTCAAAAGTTCATTTTGATTGAATGAGTTATAGGAGCTAAACATGAGAGGCCAAAATCACAATTTACCCCATTTATATTTTAAATGAAATCGATTTAGGCTTATTTGTTTTGTTTTATGTATAAAACTTATTGTAGTCTTGTTACTTAGATATATAGTGGATACGGGACGTGAGGGTCTCCCCTTATCCAGCTCTTCGTATGCATTGGTGTGTGAAGTATGTAAATACATAATGATACATTTTTTCAACAATGAAAATTCAAGTTAAAAACGTTTACAAAGAAATAATAGTGTAAATTGTTAAATGTTTTGAGTTAAAAAAGTTATGAAACCTTAAGAAATGGCTTTTTGATATTAGAGTGACTTCAACGCTTAGGTGCGAATGAGATCCTAAGGTTGTCGTGGAAGAGATAGGGAGGAGGAACGATGATCGTAGAGGACATGGCTAGAAAAGAGGATGGTCAAATTCATGAGAGCATACATCCTTACTCCTTAGACAAGGAATGTAAGAGGGAAGAGGGGAAAGTTGCTACTCGTAAGTTTTTAACTTGAGACAAACTTAGAAGTATTTGTTCATAATTTTTGTGAGACAACCTGGTTGGATTTTAGCATTTACAAAACTAGTCAAAGTGTAAAGTTTTTCTAGCTAAATTAAAAATTAATATAATGACTTTATGAGTAAGCTAAGACTTTGACCGGCTTATGGTCTCACGCCCCTCCTTCTCTGTTAGCTAATAGAAACCTTTAAAGATCCTACGATTACTTAACACAAATGGTGTAATTTTCATTTTCCTAATTCCTTTGTAAAGTTGTAAGCCATTCTTGAGTCTCGTCTATTGTTGTTTCTCTTTGTTTACATTGTTTACATATTTACGACAGTGTCCATTATAGAGGAAGAAGAAGAAAAAACCAATAGATCGAACCTTAAAAGAATTGAGACCGACTTTTTTTTTATTTTTGTTTATTCTTTTCCTCTTCGTGAAGTTCTAGAAATGTATATTATATATCAGGAAAATTGGTTTTTATTGGTCCCCAACTATTTTATTTTTGCCAGCGCTGGTCCCAACTATCATTTTGGCTGGCAACGGTCTCAACTTTCACATACGTTGAATCCACCAGTCCGCGACTAACGGGGTACTAACTCCGTTAGGTAAAATCTGATGTGTCGTCCTAGTTGTCAAAATCAGATGACATGGCATCCTACATGGACCGGCTGTGTATTATAACCAACGTTTTATACTTAAACATTATACAAACATAAATTCCCAAATTCTCTCTAACTTAAGAACCCTAATTCACTTTTAAGAGACGTTTACCCAAGAAACACGGGCGAGGAGGTCAGTCTACAGACCGATTTGATCGTCTTCGAACGGAGAAACGCCACAATTACGTGAGAAAAGTCGCCGAGCTGGCGACACAGTTTTTCATCAATCCGTCATCTAGTCAACGTAATGTGTCTGGACTTATCTTAGCTGGATCTGCTGATTTAAAAAGCGAGCTGAGCCAGTCTAGTATGTTTGATCCTTGTCTGCAGGCCAAAATCTTAAATGTGTTTGATATTGGTTATGAAGGTCGGGACGGTTTCAGTCAATGGAGTTAGTACTTGAGTTAGAGATTCTCTCTAACTCAAGAACCCTGAATGGTTCAAAGTCGACGGTGATCTTTCTATGTTTTCCATCAGTAGTAACTACGGTTCCAGTGTAGAGCACAAGCTCGTTTGGTGGAACCTTGTTGTAGAGCTTGAGTCTTTGTTGGGCTGAGGTTATGGCACCTAAAACAGAATGGTGGTTAAGGCTACTTTTAATGTTGGAGGCGGTTCCAAACTCGTCTTCTTCTTGAGTTAGAGAGAATTTGGGGATTTAGGGTTGTATAATTTGACAATTTATGTTTGTATAATGTTTAAGTATAAAACGTTGGTTATAATACACAACCGGTCCACGTAGGATGCCATGTCATTGATTTTGACAACTAGGACGACACATCAGATTTTACCAAACGGAGTTAGTACTCCGTTAGTCGCGGACAGGTGGATTCAACGTATGTGAAAGTTGAGCCCGTTGCCAGCCAAAATGATAGTTGGGACCAGCGCCGACAAAAATAAAATAGTTTTGACCAATAAAAACCAATTTCTCTATATATTATATCAGTTCTAGAAATGTATACTATATATTACATGCATGTGCACATACACAAACACAAAACCGGATAGTTTAAAGAATAGCTTTAAACCGAGTGGGTTCTGGTCCAGCCTCTAGGCCATTTCTCAAACGATTTCAGTCTAAATTAAATATACAATTTCGGGTATTCATATCTCATTGTTTTAGTTTCATTTTGAAAACTTTTTGTTTGATGTGGAGTTCTCACCTAGTAGACACGAACCAAGTAAACAATTATTATGTTAATCACATTCACATAAACTTACTTGTGTTCAAAGTTAATGAAAAACACATTCCATTTTTTTTAAAAACTATTTTCATCAAAATTTCCAACAATACATGGATTTATAATAATTTAATAACTTACGTGTGTGAAATGTGAACTGAGTGGATTTAACCACCCAAATTTTCTTCAAACATGCTTTGAAAAGTCCGTTGTGTTGACGGAAGCTTTAATTTTTTCCGTTCATACATAAGAAATAACGAAGACTTTGACATGATTAATTATATTGGAATTCAGCAGTGAATAGAAAATGATGTTGAGACTTGGTATTTTGATAATCAACAAATAATTAAATAAAGGTTATCTTTTAATATTTATAAGTGCTTTTAAAATAATGGTGTATTAAATTTGTGACATAGTCCGGTTAAAATAGGATAACGAGACTCTTTAAAATTGTGCGGTACGGTAGTTTAACACACAAGAAAGTAGTCGTTCTATAAAAAAAATAATTTATAAATTAGACGTGAGTTTTTTTGCTTATGGGAAAAAATATATGACATCTTATATAATGGTAGTATGGTACGTGGCTAAATGCAACTACATGTTTTTTTGTAAAATCTTTTAGTGGTGTGGGAAAAATTATTTAAAAAAACGAATGTTTGTTCGTTTAGTGATTTTTTTTTCTAGTTAGATGTCCGCTTTTTGTACAACGATTAGAAGATAACACACATACATATATATGCAGGTTTTTATTAAAGAAAACTCTATGCATTGTTATGCATACGAGTTCGTAACACACCCACTTCATTTAAAAGTGGGTATATGCACCATGTAATGTATAATCAAGACTCATTACCCTAAACGGGTTAGACAAACCCGTACCATGTGAATGAATTAAACACATCATTGTATCAAATTAAGATAATCCGTAGTGGGGACATTTCCCGCCTCAAAACACTCCCAAAACTCTATGAACACCGCCCCCTCTAAGTTATGAGCTAAGTTACAGAACGCGGCAGTGAAGGCTCGTGTCCATAGCTCTCTCGTAGGTGCAAAGCCACTCGCCCTAATGAATAAGCGGGAGAGGGAGAGTGAAAGGAGCACACTTCTTGACTAAGGCAATCTTATCTGAAAGCTCAAGCTCAACTTGCCGGTCTGAAAAGTGGCTCAACATTCGAACATATCTTTTCGATTGTTAGCAGGAAGAGAAACAAACTAGATTGAAATAGGAGAAAGGCAAGCGGAAACCTGCAACTTCCTTGCTAAAAGGCCTTCCTCGCTAGAAGTACGATTGGAAAGGCAAGGTAAAGCGGTAGCAAGTGAGGGTTGTCATGAATCCTTTCCCGGTGGAATTGCTTTTTTTTTTTTGGAAAGTTAGCAAAGCAAAAAGGAAGGCATGATTAGCTTTCAAGCAGTCTTCAACCATGACATGAATTCAAGCATGTCGTCTTCGGAGATCTGATTCTACTTTCATGCCACCTTTCACTTCCCTGTGGCACTGCCTTTGATTATGGTTTTAGATTAGGGTCTTGCTTACAATAGGAGATCAATCTTTCATTATCTATCAGAGTGCACAATAAGCTATTAAAGAAGTTCTTAGGGCTATGGTCTCCCTTTCCTTAGTCTCATAATCAAAGACTACTAACCAATCCTAATATGTGAATAGCTTAGGTTCCGTGGACTCTCTTGCTTATCATAGACTCTTCTTATAAGTCAGCAATGACTTTTAGCCCACTAACTAAGCCATAGCGTTGGGCTGCACTCTTTTTTTTATCAACCAAGGAAATGCACCGTTCGTTTGAAATGCCCTTGTACTCCTATCTACTTCCAGTCTCTTTGCTTTGCTCGGTCCAAAAAGGACCAGGACCTAATTCTGCCATACGTTTAATTTTCCCGTTTTCACAAAAGAATTTGTTGTATACTTTCTGGGGGATGTCATCGAATTGTGAAAACAATTGAAATAGTCTTTTTTTGATCGGGGGCCGGCCACCAGCTCAATAACCTCTACCACTCTTGAAGATCATTGTGTATATCTTCGCTTTTCGATCAGCCGTTGCTCCCCGTTCACTTAGCCTACGACTCCGGCTAACTTCCAGCTTGGATCACTTCTGGTACGCTTAGACCTAGCTCAAAACAACCAACTGACTTCTCTTACGCAACGAAGAGAAGTAGTTTACTTGCTTAGATCGAACATGCCAACAACATTCCGTTCACTTACGCAAGACTCACTCGTTTACTTGTTAGATTGTGCTATTCCACATCTTATTTCAGGGCAGCCCATGGAGCGGTTCTGAAAGAACGTAGTGGTGAACGAAGTTGACTTTGACTTATAGCATTTTCTTAGCTGAAGGCTTATCCATGAATTTGGACTTGGAGAATTTGAGGGCATAATCCAACCAAAAGTTCTCCCTATGGCTACCTTGTTGCGAACGAAAGACCAGATCTCTCTTCTTTCAGCAATCTTATTTTGATGAGAAAAAAAGAAAGAAGAGAAAGAACTGGGAGTTGGAACATGCATAACTGCCCAAGAAGATAGAGTTTGTCACATACGAGAAAAGGTCACAAATAAAGTTGAACCAAGTAACATTGCAAAGGCATAATGATTGTAGGTAATGATGTATCTGGCCGGGATATCCCCACCCTTCGAACCTGACATGAGGGTCTCCCCTCATCCGACTCTCTGAAGGGGAATCTCCACTCACTACTTCCCCTAATATCCTCCCTTTACCACATCATGGGGGTTTACAGGAGATCCTAGAGGCTCGCTCGGAAAGGCTGATGTACCATATCTTTTGACTTAAATCTACTCCAGTAGTCACTAGACTCACTATAGTAGTCCGTCCGGCTACTCTTGCTGAAATCATTACTCCTCATTCCTCAGTGCTTTAGCAATTGCGCTCCCTAGACCACGACCATGTAGTTAGGTAGGGGCAGTCAATCCGGGAATCTAAGAATGAAAGGGGATCCTTATCAATATCAAAATGAAGAAAATATAATGAAATAAATTACATCTCTCACTCAATAGATGTATCTGGTCTGATACGGTACAATACAATACGAGACAATGGAATGTAATGGGATAGATTGTAGAGGGTTGCCTGCGCCCAAAAGCAATTATTCACTTGTCCCCTTGCCCATAGGGACCTCATGGCATACAACTGAAACGACTCCCGCTAGATAGCCGCCCATTTCTCTCTTTTTACAGTCTCGTGGACGGATGAAAGAAGGTAAGTTACCAAACGGGGCAGTGAAGGCTCGCACGTTGGGATGGTTATGTTAATGAGCCTCTCCCCATCTCTTGCATGAGAGTTTTGAAGCTTTTTACCATTACACCATTTTTTTGCAAAACTCTTCATTGCTGACAGGGATGCCATGGCCCATGTGTCGCAGAATGCCCATATGTGGAGAGTTTTGACTGCACTATGAACGGGTATTTTACCTGTTTAGACACAAAAATTAACCGGTCGATTCGTGTCTACCTTTTTAGCACACGAAACATGTTAAGGCTATACCCGATATATATTAAAATCGTGTAGGTTTGTGTCATGTGTCGTGTCTAAGTTGCTAGCCTTATTCTCAACAACTGCCAAAATTGCCCAAATCAATACCCCCTTTTATTTAAGTTAAACGCATTTATATCCTTTTACATATTTATTTATTCTATTAATTTTTACCCATTTTCACATTAACACCCGACTCCACCTTCTTTCCACAAATTGGTTTTATTTATCATTTTTTTTAATTCTACTTACATAAACAAATAACATAAATTAAGTAAATAAAAAATACACAGCTAGCTGTGGCAAAATTGTTGCAAACCTGTTTACCTTTGTGACGATCGAGATTGCGACAAAGTTGAATCATATGGATATTGTCGAAAGCTTGTGGGAAGTTTTAGACTTTTAGTTGTTTTTATTTTATTTTTTTTATATAAGTCTTCTTGAAAACTTGTAGCAAATTTTGAGTTGTAAAATTGTAGGAAAAAGTAAAACATTTTGCATGACATTCTTAACCATGGTTTATTTGTTCATCATGCACGATTGCACGTGGACTTAGGGTATGTTTGGCAAAGAGCTTTTAGGAGCTTTTAGCTACAAGCTTTTAGAAAAATACTCATATTTAATAAAAAGTCTCGTTTGGTTAGAGCAGCTTGAAGCTTTTAGGTTTGGAGAAAAAACTCTAAATTGAAACGCTCATGATAGTAGCGTTTAAATAAGCTACAAGCTTTTAGGGTTTCAAATTTTACAATTCTAGTACTTGAACTTTCATCACATTTTATTAATTCATATAATAATTACATATTTAA
Source organism: Bidens hawaiensis (assembly GCF_021521415.1). NCBI lineage: Eukaryota > Viridiplantae > Streptophyta > Magnoliopsida > Asterales > Asteraceae > Bidens > Bidens hawaiensis. Next base: position 24,690 of record NW_027503448.1, read on the forward strand.
CCCATATTCAAAACCAACTATCCCCATGTTTTTTAAAAGACCATAACTTTTTAACACGTTAATAGTTTTTTTTTAAAAATTGCATCATAAAAACGAGCATTTTATTCTCTTTAATTTGAGTATCATATTGTTATACTTCTTTAACTTTAAAAAATTAACATATTATGTGATTATTGGTTAGGATCAGCAACAAGTCGAGTCAGACAAGCCCCAGGCATGTGTACGACCAAATTAGGGTCGGAACGAGTCGATGAAAAATGGCTAATTTAGTTCGGTTCATGTTGGTACGGTTTTGAGTCGAAAGGGGTCAAGTCAGAATAGGTTTCAGATTAAAACAGTGCACCGCGTGAGCAGCTAGCTAGTTTTATTAAAGCTCCAGCTACTCTACCAAACACCTAAATATTTCTAAAAAGCCACAGGTAACAGCTACCAGCTACAGCTTCTAGCCACCAGCTTCCAGCTAAAACTACCAGCTAGTTTTGCCAAACATACCCTTAATAACCTTCTCTTTATACTCATGATATGTGTTTTTAACTCACAAAATGAATTACAAATATTTTTTAAGAAATCATATAATGGTTGAACTATTGAAGTGAAAAGAGGAGTTTATGGGAGATGTAATAAAGATTAAAGAACGTGTGTTCACACATACGTATTATATACCTTTATTTATTATCTTTTATCCCTAGCATCGAGGTTGTTTTATATTTTTTGTTTATAATATTTATATATTTTTTTGGATTTTAAATTTATCTATTGTAAGCAAATTAATAATATACTTAGAGTTTGATAATGAAAGAGTTTCACAAGAAAATAAGATGTTATAATCTATTTAAAAGTTATCTGGGTTTGGTGAGACCCATGACCGCTTATTATTTTTACTATAAAATGGTTTCTTAATTATAAATAATAATTTTTTTTTAATCGGATATTAATTTTTAGTGTATCCTTATTTTATAAGATTTTTTTATCAAATATTTGGTAAGATTAATTTTTAATTTAATAAGATATTATAACTCGTTTAAGAGCTATCTGAGTTTGATGATCAAACCCATACCCATCTATTCAGGTTAAATGCACGAAAAGTCTTTATTTACAAATAAAAGATCTAGTAGTTTAAGAGGAGGCTAGGAGCAACCATATAACTATTAAAGGTTTCGATTATATGTATTTAAGATTTAAGATTAAGATTTCTTTCTTTCATTGTTTCATGTCATTATCATGCTATTGAGAGGGTAACTATATTAGTCACAACAACTGCAACAAAAGTATTATCATATTTTATAAAGTTATATATATTATTTTCTTTATTACGACACGATCTGATTCGTGTATACACATATAAATTGTTACCTCGTCTAATCAAATACTTTGTTTCAGTCAAATACTTTTTTTTAACTCTAAAAAACATTGTTTATATATCTAATGATCATAACAAAAGAAAAGTCTCTGTTATGGACTAAATTTGGTAGTTATTCAATATTATACATTTATACCCACAGAGAAATAAAGAATTGTCACTCCCCGTGGAAAATAATATATAATGTGCGTGTGGAGAGAGAGGGGGGGGGGGGGTTGTGGGTCTATAAATAGTCAGTATTGTGAAGGAGATATAATGCATCTCTACAAGATTATGCTCTTTGTAGCTCTATCTATATAATATCTCACACCTACACAACAACTAAGGCACTAATGTTTCATGTGAGAAGAATGTATATATAGAGAGGGTAAACTCAGATCGCAGGTGAGATGACACCGGCTACTTATAGTTATGAAACCCAACATCTACATATCAACACTTTGTTAGATTAGATAACAACTATATGTAGTAGGTGTCCTGTCACGTGCAATCTGAATTTTTCCCTCTAAAATTGCTTATGGATTGAAAGCGGAGTTGGATATCGCTATGAAGCTCTGTTAATGTAAGTCCATTGTTAAATTTTTGTTTTACGCCGAACTCACACATCCCTAATCTACTCCTAAGTTTGCACTCCTAAGTGGTGCAAATACCAGTTAACAAGTTATGAAAATATTGGTTACTAATCGTAACCAGGAATATTGTTTAAACAGTCAAAACCGATTACAATTCCTAACCCGTTTTTGAGTGGAAAAGCACTAGCCTTTGTAACTGAACCGCCTAAACTTATTGGCTTATTGAAATTAACCTTATTAACTTATAGAAACTTAACGGTTTGAGTTAACCGGTTCCTATGTGAAAGTACTTAACCTGCTATTAGTATCGATTACAAACAAACCAGTTGGATTAACGGGTTTTGATTTGGGAGACACTCTCTATGTGTACGTTCAAGACCCTTGGTATCATTGGGCTACCTACGTTTTGGTAACTCCAATGTTATTACTTGTAAAAATCAAATTAATTATATTATTCATGACATAAAAAATCTGCATGTGGTGTCGCTTTTGTACATAGTTTGAATCGATATAAAGTAACCATATTAGTGCAATTTTGTTTTTGTTTTTTTTGGGTCAAATTGTTGAAATTTGAAATTTCCATTCCTCGCCTTCTTTTTTGTAGAAACAATGTTGACCGGCAACTAATAAGAAAAGTTGGTCTCTTTAAACTAAACTAAACATGTGCCTTGTCGCCTCAAATATATACACACAACAAGAAACCAAATATACAAAAATTTCTTGAATTGGACGTTAAATAATTTTAACTATATCTACTGTATAATTAAAAGGAGTGGTGGCGTAACTTGTTTTTAATAGAATCAGGTTTGTTATTCAAAGAGGATGGTGTCATAGCTTATTACCCGCTTACTCACCTATCTATTGTAATTGAATCATTTTGTTCAATAATATAAAAATATATATCTATGGTAACAAAACCATAAATTACTATTAGTGGTTTACCAAAAAAATAAAAATAAAACTTGTTAACTTTTAAATATATATTATAGTTTTTTTTATTTTGGCCAGGCCAACCAACACTGACTTATTAATAAATGCTTAGCTCACATCAACACAATATAAATAATCAACATCGTTCTTTTAGTCTATAACTAATTAGATTTTGACACAGATTTTGCTTTAGTTCAAAGTTTTAGAATTTTCAACAAGTTTTATTTCTTTTATGCTATAATTGCAATATTGGTTACGTTTCAAAGTTTATATTTTGTTTATTTGATGGATAATCAATATGCTAAATTAGGTTCAAATAAGAATACGAAATGTTTAACATGTTCAATAAATTAGTTATTTTTCGTATTTTGGTTTGGTCATTGATTTGATTAGTTGTCATATCGCGATTTTTTTTCAAAGGAAATAACGTTAAACCTTTCCACTTTTAGTTCTTTAACTTTTTCTACCAATTTTTTCAACCGAAGCACATGAAATGATTATCGTCGAAATTTGAAAATGCCATAGTTTAAGAATATATAAATTAATCAGTTAATCAGATAACCGAACCATAGAATTCAGGTTTAGGATTAAGAAAATGATATGGTGCACGCATCTATGGCTAAACATGTCTGAGACAAAATATTAATAAAGCCAACTCCTATAACCAAATCATTTTGTCACCTCCAAATCCAATCATACTATTTTGTCACCTTCATACACCACTGAAAAGATGCTTTTCATTTCTTCAGAAAAAGGAAGCATTAAATTGTTATTATTTTTAATCAAGCGAGAAATGTTAATATTCAAAAAAGAACTAGTTAAAAACTCTCGCACGATGTTGCGGCTACAAAAATAATGTTGAAAGATTTGCTACAAATGAGACATCAATTTTTTATGCATGTAACACATATATTATTAAAAGTCTAATCATGACATTGGAGATAACTTCTATATCAGGCCCAGCCAAATATGTTATACTATTTTTGTCCTCATTTCATAATTATGCAACCTATTTCTAGTCTTATTCGGTGTGAAACCCGTAAAATCCAATTAAAGCACAGACCAAATTAACTATGTTTTAAGATAAACGTTACATCCATCGGATATGTAGTTAGAGATGTTGCATGTTTTGAATATGCTTGAAAAATAGAGTGGAAAAAATAATATTTGAATAAAGAAATGTTTATTATTGGGTTAACAAACCATTAAAATAAAAAATGATTAAGCTTCTATCAATTTACATATGCTTGAATACAGAATGTTATTATGTATATAAACCATAATACCTTATACAAAACCAACTCGAATCAAATTAACTCTTTTTTTATCGACCCGTTCCGATCCTTATCTGCTCTTACACATGACCTGTGGTCGTCTGCCCTGACCAATTGTCGATCTAACTGGTAATCACGTAACATGTAAACTTTTTATAATTAAAAAAATTGTAGCAATATTATACTCAAATTAAAGAGAATAAAATGTTTGTTTTTATGGTGTAATAGTTTTAAAAAAATATTAACATGTGAAAAAATTATGGTCGTTAAAAGGTTGCGGGGTAGTTGGTTGTGATAAGGGGTAATGTGTAACTCTTTAAAAAACTAACAAAAAAAGTATTAAAGATGGAGGGAAAAAATTGTAATTATTTTTTAATAAATCACATGTTACTTAAGAGTGTGAGTGAAAAGCCATGAATGCTCTTTGAAATTGAAATTTTCATGCAACAAAGTTTGTATATAGAGAAGCCAGAACACTATGGGGGTTTTCTAAAAAAAACCCCTTAATATGTCATGTATATCCTTATGCGGGGCATATTGAGAGATTTTTTTTGTAAAACCCCATCAATTTTATCTTATTATGTTTTTTATTTTAAATTTTTTTTATGTTTTTTTCCTTTTTCTTTTTATGTTCTATGTTTTAATTTTTTTTTCCTTTTTTTATTGTTTTTATAAAACAATTTTGTTTAAAAAGACATGTTTTTATAACAAACTAGTTTGAGACTCGTGTACTACACGAGTAGTTCTTGAAAATACAATATTTAATAAATAATCAGTATAAAAAACAATAAACTCAATAAATAATATTAATACAGTTGTTGCACAATAGTCTTTAAAACAATTTTAAAGTAAAAGATATTTATAAATATTAAATATTTGAAAAAAAATAGAAAGTAAATATTAAATTCACAAATTTTGAAGCATAAATTTTAAAAATACTAAGTATTATTTTACTATTATAAACTTATTAAAAAAGATGATGTTTAATGTGGGAATGACAAGTGACAAAACTTGTAGCCTTTTATTAGATAGTATAGATATAGATTTTTTGTACCAAAACAATAAACACGTATATACACCAAACCAAAACATTATTATATACAAACATCGAGTTTGTAAAAAATATATACAAACTAAAAACGGCGTGTCGTCGATGTCGGGGGCCGTAAACGTCGCATCATGAACATCAACTTGGTCGTTTGTCCTGCGTCTAACGCCCGATCCCTGACTGTCGTTGTCCACGTCGTCGCGCTGTCCGCGTCTAACGCCCGACGTGCTCGCCTCGTGGTTAAAAGTAGGTGAAGGTGGTACCTCGTACCTCTCAACAATAACTAATTAATAAAATATACGAATTAAAAGTAAATTTTAAACGATAATATAATAAACGTACCTCATGTGCGTCGACATCAGCAACTGCGTCCCACCTGCATCCTCCTCGTCGATAGGTTGGTCGACAACCTGGACCTAGAATGGCAACTGGATGCACTAGAATGACAAAAAGTTTTCGAAGACCGCATAAACGAATATACCAACATAAGTCAAGCTTGGCACGCTCCGTCTAAACAATTGTATTTAGATTGACATATTTATGTAAAAGTTATAAAATGAGTGGGTGTTTGTTTGAATGATAATAATAAATAATAATAATAACAATAATAGTGATAGTAATAATAATATGAATAAATAATAATAATAATAACAAAATAATAATGAATAATAACAATAATATGAATAAATAAAAATATTAATTAATAGCTAGTAATAAAATATATAATAATAATAATAATAATAATAATAATAAATAACTACAATACTAATAATAATATCTAATAATAATAAATAACAACAATAATAATAAATAATAATAATAATAATATATAATAATAAATATTACTATGCTAATAATAATATATAATAATACTAATAAATAATAAAATAATAATAATAAATAATTACAATAAAAATAATATATAATAATAACAATAATAACAATAAATAATAATAAACAATAATAATGCATAATAAAAAATAATACATAATAATAATAATAATAAATAATAATAATAATATTCACATCAATACATGGCCCCTTTTAATAAAAGGGGGCCTGTATGCCGCGTATATCGCTATACACGTCATATAAAAGCCATATTAAGCATATGTATCCCTATCTGAACCTATAAGCCGCGTATAGTGCTATACGCAGCCTATAGGGTATGTCTGACAACCTATCAGTCCTAGGTTGTCAGTCATACCCTATAGATCGCGTATAGAACAATACACGGCCTATTCCCATTAATATGGTGCATATTGTGTTATACGCCGCTTATCAGGTACAACATATATAACACCCCAACTAAAGCGGAATACGCCCGAGTATGACGTACAGATTGTTCAAAACACAAGTGAAACTATTAAGTGACAACATTATCATTATTTCATTGATGATTCAAATAACAAGTTGTTTTACAAATAATAAAGTTACAAGGAAATGAAACATATCAAACACTTTATTAATAATCCTAAGTCTGGTGTCTTCTCTTGTCTCATCCTCTAAGCATACATGTAGCATATGTATAAAATAATGTCAACTAAGTTAATAGTTGGTGAGTTCACACATTTTGATATAATGCATAAAAACCATACAATTTCATGAAAACTTGTGAAAAGCAAATAAGAATCTTTCCAGTTGGGATTGTGCACCAGCGTACTCGGATAATGAGACTCTTTTCCACTCATAACAACAAGGTCTTGAGCACAAAGGAGGGCACATGATCATACTATATTGAAGTAATCCATGAGCAAGAAATTTTGAGCAAGTAACAAGTAAACACACAAGTCCATGTAGCGAATTGTAGTTTGTAAGTGAAATCATAAGTAATTGAATTTTGTAGGATACATATGTTACCCCCAAAAGTAATAAAAGAGTGAAAATATGGTGTGAGAAACTCACCTTGAAATTGAAGACAACTTGAAATAATAACCGAAAGCGAGTTAACAAAGCAAAGCGATCGAAGCTCATAAACAATAAATGATAACGAAGATACCAAATAAAGGACAAGCTACCGAGATTATAAAGTTAATTAACCTGGTTTTAGATATTTTTTCACTATTTTAATATATATTTTATTATTTTATGGCATTTTGATATTTAGGATAACGATTAATTAACCTTTTAACATTAATTACAAAATAAGTGCTAAGTTTGAAATATTATAGCATTCGTGTAGTATTGATTTTAATAGAATTTTTATCTTGAAAACAATTACTTTAGTGTGCTATAAAGTTAACGAAGTGATATTTAATAATAAGCTATTAATCGAGTTTTAAAGAAACGTTAATGAAAATAAAAGTTGGTTTTTAGGTGAAAAGTGATATATAATTTGTAACTAATATTATTTAACTTAATCTAATTTAATTTGATTTATAATATTTTTAATAATTTGATTTGATTAATAAAATAAAAAGAAAATGGTTAAAAATAAAATACAAAAAGAATGTGTCCCGACCCAGGTTCAAACCCGTGTCCTTCTGTCTAAACGCACGAGACTTAACCACCAGGCCAACTTGTTAATTTTGTTATGATACCAGAAACAAATATATATAAACTATATTACAAATTTATCATCTTCCTTATAAAATCTTAGGTTTTGATTCTCCCAATCCATTCCGTGTATAATAAAATTAGGTTAGGGGTTTTCTTTTCCGGTTTAAGGTGATCACAAAACATGCAAAAATTACCTGAAAATGTTAGGGATTGAAGGTGAACCATGTTGGCCGGAAAACTAACTTTGATGAACAAGAAAAGATTACATTAATAACTCTTGAACTTTGAAATGTTTAATATATGGAATACAAGTTAGTATGTTTTGGATTATTTTCATATTATACCCGGCTAGTTTGGAACGATTAAATAAAGACTTTAAATAGTCGTAAATCTCATGGATAATATATTATTGATAAACAAACAATAAGAATACATTAAAACGACTAAACGAGTAGGTTTAACAAATATAAATACAAAAAAAACATATGAAACGAAACTTGATATATATATATATATATATATATATATATATAAACAAAACAAATTTAAAATGGGTTGGGTTTTCGGGTTTAAAAATTAACGAATGTTACACAATATAAGACAAACACCCCTTAATATTGGGCGTATAGTGTAATACGTTCCATATTAAGGGGTGTATGGGGTGTCCACAACAGGACCCAATACTAACGTTCAGAATAGAATAATACTACTTGGATAGTATTTGAGATATCTAACATTATGTAATCATGCTAAAGTTAAAGTTCATGGTTTGATGTGTAAAAAAATCATATATATGTGTGTCGGTATGTGTGTGATATACATTTTAATGAATTGTACATCAAATAAGCTAGCGTTGTTATTATTATTATTATTATTATTATATAAGGTATCACATTATTGTTTTAATAAAAAGAATCTCAACATACAAAGACATATAAAGAAAAATAACAACTTAAAACATAATTCTAAGTTATGCCATGTATTTCTAACTAATACAATGAAACAAAAAAAATATTAATTAAAATTTCATCATCTAATGTGTAACATCCTAAAATATTATAATGTTAAATAAAGAAAGTTACGTTTAGTGATTTCGTGCTATTAATTTATTTAATATCGAGTAAAGAACGGATCATGGACTTAGATTAATTAAGGTGGATTAAGTGGTAATGGGCTTTAGGTCCACGGGCTTCAAGAGGTATAAATATCCTCCTAAACCACCATAAAACCCTAAACCTCATTTCATTCCATCTTAATCTCTACACACTCAAAAACACACATCCTTCACCTCATACGGCCGAGAGAGAGAGCGGATTCGAGTCCAAAAATCAAGCCGACCATTATTAGACCTTCGATATACGAGCTAGATACGAGATAACCAAGCAAACCGCGACCACACCGAACGCGTAAAGGTATGCCTTTTACCTTAAAGTTTACGTTTTTAGGATCGGTTAGCTTTGAAACTTAAACATAAAGTAAATCGGGTCTAAACGAAACGTAAAGTAACAAACTTGATGTTGGAAATGAACTTGACAAACCTACGGCTATGTATGGCGACTTGTTATTAAACGTTTTAAGCCGAAAGCTCCAAACTTTATGTCTTTTCGGGCTAAGTTTTACCCGGACTAGGCCATGGGAATGATCGCGGAGTTAGTTAACGTAATATCCAAGAAATTCTCGATGAAATAAGGGTGATTTTGGTGATTAAGTTTGAACAGAGACGGCAACTGGGTAACTTCGCCTGCAAGCCATAACTTCACCTTCATGCAAGTTCGCTTGCAAGCAAGTTCGCCTAACTGAAACTTCGCCTGGTGACAAGTTCGCCTAACTGATAACTTCGCCTGGCATATGTTCGCCTAGGGTTAACTTCGCCGATCACTAACTTCGCCCGAGTTAAGTTCGCTGAATGATTAACTTCGCTTAATGTTAAGTTCGCTTAACACTAAGTTCGCTTACAGTAAGTTCGCTTAATGTTAAGTTCGCTTAACACTAAGTTCGCTTATAGTAAGTTCGCTTAATGTTAAGTTCGCTTAATGATAAGTTCGCTGAAGTTAGCAAATTAGAAAGTAAATTAAAAACCTAATGAAAAATGTGTTAAGACAGTTAATGGAAATAAAATTTTTCCAAGCTGACCTGGCAGCTCGACCCCAGCCAGGGGCTCTGCCCCTTGGACCCTTCTAGGGGCTGCCGCCCCTAGACCCCGCTGCCAGGGGCGCTGCCCCCGGACCCCCGTTCGTTGTGGGTTATATAAAGATAGAAATACAACATGAGTAGTAGTAGTTAATTGATACATGTAAATATTATACAGTTAGCCGTGCACAACTCAAGAAGGGAATAACGATTAACGGAGAGCGTAACAGGATTCAGGTGAGTTTCTAGCCCCACTTCTGTGTTATGTTTTCGGGGCTGTGTGCATACTCTATATGTTTGTTAATACACTTATCCTAAGTGATAAGTGTATGCCTTATATGAATGATGTGAAATGTATGAATGATTGCTTGTTAGTACGTGAACGATCTTCGGATATTGCACGTACTGTCAGGTTGTAACGCTATGTATAAGGTAAGTATGATATGTATGCTTATGTGTATGAATGTGATAAAGTTAATAAAAGAAGGAAATGATGGTTGTATGGTTGTATGGTTACGAAGAGGGTACCGGGCCCTATTAATACTCGAGGTATGATGTATGGTTGTATGGTAACGAAGAGGGAATCGAACCCTACTAATATTCGAGAACTAGGGAACCGAACCCTACTAATATTCGAGGAAAGAGGGTACCGAGCCCTAATAATACTCAAGGAACGAGGGTACCGAGCCCTAATAATACTCGAGGAAGGAGGGTACCGAGCCCTAATAATACTCGAGGAAGGAGGGTACCGAGCCCTAATAATACTCGAGGAATGTAGGGCGTAATGCTCTTTATAACGTGAGATATGAAAGCAAATTAATACAAAAGAAAGTATGAAAGTATGAAAGTATGAAAGAATATAAGTTTATGTGTATTGTATAATGTATGATTAACTAGAACTCACTCAACGTAGCTGACTTTTAGTATGCACGCAGGTGAGTAGGATGAGGCAGCTCGCTTGAGGAGACACGTGGCACTGAATAAGAGGCTGGCATCGTAAGACTCAAGACGTTTAAGTTTAACGTTTTGTTTATTTTGAAAGACAAGATGTTGTTTTAAGACAAGATGTGTTTTGTTATGAAATGTTTTATGAAAGCTTTTATATTCCGCGAATGTTTTAATTAACTCTGATATTTAGAACTGCGTTTATGAGTAAATCCAACATGAAAGTAGGGCTACCGGTAACGGGGCCTTACATAATGAAGTCATATATTGTAAACTATGAATCATAAACATGTAGATGCTGTAACATAAGTTGTGTGTTATAAAAGCTATTTTTATTGAAATTATAAAACATTGAAGTACACAACATAAAGAAGGTTAAAAATATGAATATAACAATGAGATATAACTATTAAACCGCACTTTTAATAAAGCAAAAATATAATCCAAACCCCGTGACCTAAACCACCATTACACTCCAAACAACCATACATCTAGTCCAAACGTTCATAAATAATTTCTCAAAATAAAATAACAAAGTCTCAAAATTATAAAAAATGTAACAATGAAAACAATTAATTGTCTTTATTACTTAATAAATGATAATGATAACCATTTATTTTGAAACATTTTTTTAACTTAGAAGTTAATGCTTAAAATCAATGATCAAATTAACATGTGGAAATTATATAAATGAAAAATTGACGAATTGAAAGTCTATGTGGACATGCTAGTTGAATGTCATGTGAAAACATTGTATTGCTTTAATAGTATAGTAAGATTAATCAAAAAATCATATTAGACGGACCTTATCAAACATTTGAATAAATTTGGTCCTGCTTGGTTTTGAATAAATTGTATGTCGGTACGTAAATAAAAATAAGCACCCCTCAAGAGTATATTCAGAGTTTTGTAAAACATTGTATTTAAAAGTTATCAAAGAAAAACTAAATTTTAGTATAATTTATAATATTAATAAAATATTCTAGATAGAAAGAAAAAAGTTGCATGCCAAGATATTTATACCATCGTGGAACATGTTTCTATCGTCCTCATGTTTTTAGGTAAAAACCCATCGTGGCTGCAGGTTTTTAATTAAATTCATCGTGGCAATTTGTGTTTGGCACAAAACTCATCGTCACTTGTATTTTGATGCCACTCGTCATCCTGTGATAAGTGATTGGTTGCTGAATCTCATCGTCCGACAAACAAATCTCAATGCGGTGATGGGTTTGGGACATGCTAGATCGGGAATTAAGCAAAATGGAGGGTTAAAAACAGATTTGTTCTCCTAACTTTTGGGAAAATTTTCCCTAAACCAATTGAAAGTTTTTAACGAACAAGGGGAATCATTTTAGTTTCCGCGATTTAAATGGACATGCTTTTATCCGAATTGTTTTGATCCAAGCCGTTTCTGCCCCTCCTCACAAAAGCTCTTGAATCCGCCACTTTTCATGAAAGACGTCAAAGATATCTTTAGTCAAATTGGTGACCGAGAACCAACGACATACAGTCGCAAAGAACACGATTTATAGTGGTACCCATCCTTCGATGTTTCAAACCATTTTTGGGGACAGACAACAATATCTCCGGTTTATACTCCAACTAATTGTCATCCGCCTAACACATTGGTTATTCAGATTTAGCCAAATTTTAACCCAGTCCTAATGTGCACGTACACCTCCATCTTTTGGTAACCAAATATTGACAAGTGAACCCAATTCTTGTAAGTTGTAACCAAACATTTTCCCTCATCAAATCATACTATACTAAACCTTAACAAACAACTCACAAGATCCGTCCGTCAACAACAAAATGCTTTAGTAAAAGGGAACATAAAAACAAAACTTGAAACGATAAATAAGTAAGCTAAGTACTAGGAATATGATTGAAACGGATATCCAACGTTATAATTCATCGTTTTGTGTCGAGTGGTTGCCTATGTGTATGAAAACAGTCACGCTTTATACATAGGTATCTTGGGTGTGACAAAAAGCTATGACTAGTTTGCATGTACCATCCAACATTTACGGTCTCCCTACAAACAACCATAACAAACATCTTCTTATGAGTAATCATCCCCTCATTTCTGATTAGGTATTCCATGCTTATGGAAGGGCCAAAGATTTACCAGTCTCTCCAAAACTCCTGCACCTTTAAAGTAACCCGAGAACCCTTGGGGGACTGTCGGTGGTGGGAAGTCTTCTGCAGGCATCGCAAAAGGACGCAACATTTTCTCCATCTTTTCTAGAGTAAGGTACGACCCTATTTCTTGTAGCCTCTCCGGACCCATTATTGGTAAGGTATGCTCCTGATGTAACGAAGACGCCTCCAGGTTGTTTTGCTGCTAACGACATCAATCATCAGTGAACTAGTTTAAAGATTAAACAAAATGTCAAATATGACTGATTACCGCTAGGGGGGATAAATCAGCACCACGGCTAAAAGTCATCTCGAGGCGATATCTTTTGGGGTCATCCAGATTCACCTGTAATTCAAGTTTGGCAATTCATAAGTTTTCAATAGTTGTTTTTTAAATTTTACAAAATGGAAGCAAGAATTAAGCAACCTCTGTATTCTCAAACATCCTCAAAACAATATGGCTCATGTAGTCAAGTTCCTTGGTTTTCAGTAGGCGTTCCAACGCACTATCGCAAACAAGGCTGGCCTCCCCTTGAAGAGATCCATCCAAGTAACAGTATCGAAGAACATTCATCAAGGAATGAATATGAGATTCCTATCATTGATAAGCAAATAACATCACTAAACAAGGATTTAACCATATAATAAATTTAGAGATGAATATAATAAACTTATACCGATGTAAAGTAGAGGCGGGTCCGAACATGCCTTTCTGGGGTCCGAACGTTAGCATATCTACAGATTTGAAACACGAAAATGTAAATTCAAAAAGGTGCTCACATTGGAATGAACTAAATGATTATAAAAACATAAACTAACTTTGGATCTAAGCGGTATTTAATTTCTTTGTCCTCATCATCATCTGGATCCATTGATTTGTCACTTGTGTGGCCAGTCCTTGATTCTTCATTCTTTTGTTGACAATCCGTATCTTGTTTATCAGCTGCAACAGAGGTCGAGTCCATACACAAACTCTTCAATTCTGCAACATTAATGGCTTCTTCACGCGTATTCCTCAAATCAATCAAAATTTTTCCCAACAAACGACGGGCAATCTGGAAAGTCAGTATGCAAGGGTCATAAACTATTATTCCGTAAGTTATGGAGGTTAAGGTAAAGTGAAGTTTACCTTTGAACCTATTTTTAACTTCTGCTTTGGATTGATACCATACTCGTTTGGAATAACACCATCTGCAAGTAACTGTGCCACTTTGAATAACTCATCCAAGCCCTCTATCTTAAGATGTGCATTGTGTAAGAGATCATACCTGTAAAAAAGGTTTAAATAGAGCAGCTATGAAAAGATGTAAAAAGGGTTCAAGTAGAGTGATAATAAAACAATAATGTGTGTTCTACTTACTTGCAAGAATCGTAAACATCTGGAATTTGAGTTATGTCATATCGTCTGTGCATGGAAATGCAACAATATTTAACTATTAACAATCGTAAGTGGTAATTTGTCGTTAATATACAAAGCTTACTCTTTGCGTTCATTATATAAGTCTCTCTCCAGTTTTCTCCACCGTGCAAACATCAGAAGAAAGCCTTCACTCCCACAAGGTAATCCAGCAGCAATACGGTCAACATCTATATTTGTTTTACCAAGTGCTTTTGCTTGATCATATGGAGGAATCACATCATATGAGGTTGTCTCTGCAAGCTTCTCATCTTCATCTTTTGCAAGTAGTCTCACTTGTTCAGTAACCTTTTTGGTCAATTTCACCTATTAAATTGAACACTCAGTAAACTGCACTATATTTACATAAATAAGCATTGACAGCCAGTAGCCACAAAAGAAATATTTACCAGTACAGGTAAAAGTTCAGAAGCATTTGGAGGAATTCCAGCCCCATCAATCATCCAGGGTTTTTTTGGTGATCCATTAGCTATTTTTACTCCACGTGTTACCAACTCATTCAATCGAGCCTAAAAAAAAAGTAAATGGAAAAAATCATACGAAGCATATATTATGTGAGCTTTTGCAGCATATATGTTGAAGCATTGGAGCTTAACTTATTTGGATAAAAGAGCAGATATACCTTGGCTTCTTCCATATTGGTACTTGCATTATCAAGTCCATCTAACATTGAGGAGTCCTTGCTAACAAGTGAAACCTTCAAAAGAATTTTGATTCTCTTAGTCAAAGTCAATGTTAAAATGCAGAGTCAAACTGTTAACAAACCAGGATTGGTGTTAATTGTCCTTCCAAGTCTAGAAGTCCCTTGGCAAATGCTGCAGCTGACATCTGGCATAATATTTTATCCACAAAGAGGTCAAAGGGTTTAATACAGAAGTATTGTTGCCAGTCAAGAATAAAGGGAAATTAGCTCAATGAAGATACCTGCACACGGCCCTCATCGGAGCTATAGATTTTGAGATCGTGCCGGTATGTACTGTGGAGGCGAAGTAGTCCTGTACCTTCACCTGAGACATAAAGTGAGAGAAAATATGAAACTACACTAAACAATCTCTTCCTCATGTTATGAAATATGTATATCTTCTCATTAAACTTATTGTTAAAAAACTAATAAGAAAGTGATGTTAACCTGGATACATATTGTTGCGAAAATATCTGCCAAGTTCTTCAGCCTGACAACACAAACGAAATATTCAAACCAATAGATTAAGATGATTTAAGAAAAGTTACTGTTTTACAGATGTACCACTTACACAGTAACAATCATATCACAATATACAAATATATGTGGC
>NW_027503449.1:0-32937 GCF_021521415.1 Bidens hawaiensis
GCATGAGATTCAGGAGATAGGTGGTGTAGGCAACATAGTCTGAATTGGGTAACGAGTACATGTCCGGGGTTCCATGCGAAAGGAAATAGGTATATCGGGAAGTGGGGCACCAGGAGGATCATAAACAGGTGTGTCAGAGGTTGGTGGATCGGGTAACGATGTAGTAGTGAGAGGTGTGGATTGCTCAGATGTAGGCGGAGTATCGGAGGGAATTTCGGGGTCGTGGCCAGGTTGTGAATCAAGAGTCGCTGATGTTTGACCCCTACCCCGCCTAGCATATGTGAAAAGCAGTGGCGGAGATTCTGTCGGTGGGTCAGAATCAGTAGAGATTGGATCAGTAAAAGGAATTGACACAGGAATGGTGGGGATGAAGGGAGATGTGGGTATATCGAGGTCGGGAAACGGGTCAGAAACAGGAGTGGAACACTCGGGAAAGTAAGGAGACTCGTGAAAAGTGACATCGGCACTGGTAAAGTATCGGTGAAGTGATGGGCTATAGCATCGATACCCTTTTTGAACCCGTGAGTAACCAAGAAAGACACAACGAATGGCTCGAGGATCAAGTTTGATGGTTTTTTGGACTATGGTCATGAACATAGGCGACACAACCAAATACTTTAGATGCGAGAGGAAATGGATCATCGTTGGGAAATAGTATAGAAAACGGTGTTTTACCATGAAAGAACGGTTGAGGGCATGCGGTTAATCAGATATGTGGCAGTGAGAACGGCATCTCCCCAAAAACGATGAGGAACACGTGATTGGATCATGATTGTGCGAGCAACATCCAATATGTGACGATTTTTGCGTTCGGACACACCATTTGTTGAGATGTATAAGCACACGATGATTCATGAATAATGCCGTTGGTTTTTAAGTATGAAGAAAAGTCGGTGGAAAAATATTCTTTAGCATTATCAGATCGTAAAGTTTTAATGGTGGTGTTAAATTGGTTTTGAACATAAGCATTAAATTCTCGAAATATGGAAAATACCTCACTACGAGATTTCAATAAATAAACCCAAGTAGTGCGAGAATAGTCATCAATAAAGGTAATAAAATATTCAAAACCCAACGTAGATTTGATAGGGCAAGGACCCCATACGTCAGAATGCAACAGTTCAAAACAAGAACTGACTCGATTGGGCACCCTAGGGGGATAGGGACGCCTGGTATGTTTACCAAGTTGACACGACTCACAATGAAAATTAAAAGACGAAAGTGGTAAATCTGGTCGCATTTGCCTCAGAACTGCTGTAGAGGGATGACCTAACCGACAGTGAGCCTCCCTGACAGCGGAATCACATAAGTTTGCTACAGGATGCGAAAACGGGGATATACGATAGAGACCTCCTGATTCAAAACCAGTACCAATTACCCGATTTGTTCCTAGTTCATGAAAAACGCAGTGGGTTGGGTAAAAGGTCATAGAACAGTTTGTTTTGTTTGGTAATCTGACTCACTGAACAAAGACTGGTAGGAAAGTTAGGAACAAATAGGATAGAAGACAGTTTTAGGTTTTCCGAGTTACTGATGGATCCTATGCCGAGAACGGGACATGAAGATCCATCGGCAAGACGTACTGGTGCATGGGAAACATTTGAAGACTAGAAAAAATACCCCGATTCCCAGTCATGTGATGTGTGGCTCCAGAATCAATCACCCATGATAAGTCAAGGCTAGAAGGTTACTGAATGTGCCGAGCTGGTTTGAGGATGAGGCAACTGGGAGGTAAGAAACCGTTGAATAAGATCATGCTCCTCTTTAGTAAATGTATACATGTATGTATTTTCGCCCATAGTGATACACGAAACTGAAAATTGACTGTGAACAGTAACAAGTGCGGGTGGAGGGCAGGAACAGATTCCGGCGTAAACAGTTACTCGTCGTGAACAGTTAATCCCTGGCAGCGAACAGTAATTCCGGCAGCGAACAGTAACTTTCCGGCAGTGAACAGATATCCCGGCAGTGAACAGTGTTTCCGTCAGTGAACAGTGGTTTTCCGGCAATGAACAGTGTTTTCCGGTATGAAACAGTGTTTTCCGGATATGAACATTACCGGTGAACAGTGCTCGCGTGAACAGTGCTCGGACAGAACAACAAGGCAGGAGCTTGTTTCAGATCTGAAGGCTGCTGGTGACGGCTGGTCAGACTCAGGTTCGGGTCAGATCGCGGCTAGGTTTGGATCGAGAGCCGTAGCTCTGATACCATGTAAAAGAAGATGGTTGTAGTGAAAGTAATGTTTATTACTTGAAGGTGTGTCTAATACATAAGCCACTACACCTATATATACACAACTAACCCTAGCTAACAGCCCATAAAAGGCCCATGGGCTCTATCTAACCAAATGGGCTAAAACCCTAACTAAATACAATATGACATACGTTAGCCTCTCGTTCAGTTACCAATTCTGATGCCACATGAGTCATGATGTACTTATCACAGATATGCAATAATGGTTTCAAATAAAGACACTAAAAGAAAGTTTGCCATGAATGCATTTTTCCCTGATAATTCCATTTTAGGCATAATGCAGACCAGATATAAACTTTATCAAAATAAAGAACTTAAAAAACAATAACCGTTTACCTGCTTCCGCCGCCTCCAATCTTCTATCCCTTCCTTCGCCATAGTCGCTCCAATCACCAGCAACAGCGGAAACAAAATACTCGAAGCCCGAAACGGCGCCAACGGGCTGAACGAAACACACGCAACAACCAGAAAGTAAATATTCGCAACTCGCCTAAACTGCTCAAACAACGACTTCGGTATAAAATTCACCGCGGTATACTTCGTCGTCGACACGTAATTCCCACGGTACCTCACCGCTCCAAATTATCCGGATCATTACAATACACCACTCTAGAATACCCCTTCTTCCCTATCCGTCCGTGCTCGTCGCTCCTCGACGGCCGTAAACACGATAACGAGTAAATCTTACTAAACTGTACCCTCTCATGCCTCCCAAACGCCATTTCCCCAATTTACAGTTACAAAACCCTAATTAATAATAATAAACCCTAATCTGGTAATAATAATAATAATAATAATAATAATAATAATAATAATAATAATAATAATAATAATAATAATTAAAATAACCTAATTAACTCAATCTCACTGTACTAATTGACATTAAACACAATAAACAGAAAGTCAAAGTCAACGTGCAATACTAATCCGCAACACATTGATAAAAAACTGAAGCAATTAATCGATTACAAAGGTATTAAGTTAAACTAATAAGCTATAATTAATGAATTAGCATTAACTTAACAAATAAATTAACGTCTAATTACGGATCTGTTGAAGCTTTAATTGAATTGAATTGAATTGAATTGAATTGAACTGGAATTGATGACGTCATGCACTGGAATTGAAGGTTTATGGAGGTTAATTGAGGTGCAGGTGAAGAGAGAATAATGATATAGAAGTAAGAAGAGATGTGTGATTCGTTACTTTGGACAGAAGTTGCAGAGATGTGTTGCTTCCGCCATTAATACACTGATGATTGATGGAGCTGTGTAGATATATATATTATGTAGCACATGTATGTGTATGTATAGGTCTGTGTCTGTGTGGATGGTTATATTATTATTGTTATTGTTATTATTATTATTATTATTATTATTGTGTTTGTAGAGGAGTGGTTAGCTTGGTGAGGTATTGCCGGTCTTACAAGCAAACAAAACTAAATGAATTATTTTTGCATGTTTTTCGTAAATATGGAAATCTATGTAATCATGGTAATATTTATTTCTGAATAGATATTCGGGATCATCCTGACAAATAGAGATGGGTAGAAACGGTTAAGGGTATAATATGGTGTGGGTTTACCGGGTAATAGTGAAACCGGTTCGGTCTTGCATATTTTTCGTAAATATGGTACTTTTGTAAATTTTGTTATGATTATATTTTTAATTATTGAATAGGAAAGGCGTGGATATCCGGGATCTTCTAGAAAAATAGAGGTGGGCAAATTGGGTTTTTCGGGAATTGGGTAAAAACGTGTTCAGGGTGTGATCGGTTTTGCAGTATTTTGTCATGGGTGAACAATCGTTCATTCGTTCGTCCCTCGAAATTTTCTGAACTCGTAAAAAAAAATTCTGACTACACCACTGAAACTGATACAAACCGGTTTGGTTTTCAATTCTTTTTGCATGTTTTTTGTAAATATGCTAATCTTGTGATAATTATATTTTTTTTTATTTTTTGAATAGGAAAGGTGTGGATATCTAGGATCTTCTTGAAAAAAAGAGGTGGAAAAATGGATTTTTTAGGAATCGGTAGAAACCGGTTCCGGGTATGGTAGGGTTTGACTTTTGAGCAGTGTTGTCGGATTTTGTTTGGGTTTTGACCGAGTGGTGGTGAAACCGGTGGTCCGATGGGTCTGGTCTGGTTCGGTTCTGGTTTCGGGTATGGTTTCTTTGACAAACTGAAACATGGTTCGTACAGCGGGTTGGGTATACCGGGTCCAGTTTGGGGTCATGCTAGGAACCGGGTTCTATGCCTACCTCTATTAGCAAATAGATCGCCATTTCGCCCGAAGAAAAAAACATAATGACATGGCCCGCCTGGTACAAATTACTCTCGACAAGACTCAATCTTATTACATTCTAAAAGAAAAGTCATGGGGTACGACGACACGTAGCGCTTAACTAATTAGCCTTTGGTTGTAATAATTATAGTTATAGTTAGATTTTAAAAGTATATAGTATTATCTAATAATTTATTTATTGTGCTATCTAATAATTTATTTGTTTTTGTTAAATGTGGATTATTCTCGAAAGTAAAAGATATCATATGATCGGAACTAATTTAGAAACTGTTATGAAGAACACATTTTTGCTAAATAAGAATGTGTGATGGTTATAGGACAAGATTTTCTTAATAGAAATGAATCTTGGATAATAAGTTAACTCTCATGAGCATATTTCTATAAAAAGAATTCCTTCCCATTTTATTAGTATCATCGTTATGGAAATTAATTTTAAGATGCCTAAGATACCATTTTTTTCTTTTGGGTAAGATACTTATATTGAAAAAAATTGATTATATCATAAGTTTAAGTTGTTTTATTAAATAACCACTTAACTAGACATACTAGAATAGCTGGTCAAAACGTCAATGAGTTCAGTGCTTAATGCTTATAATCCGGGATTTTTTTTTTCAGTGAAGTATTGATGGGATTCGATTGCATGAATATATTGTTTATTGTTTATCTGGCTAGAAAAATAATTAAATCACATTTTAATTGCATATTAAGGTAGATCAGTCTTACAAATAAGATAATATCAAAATAATTTTATGCTTCGAAGAAAAATAGACAAATATATATGCCAAATATTGTGATGTGTCGTGTATCTTTTCAATTAAGTAAACTATTTTATTTTTGGGAAAAGAAAAAAAAAAGAAATTGCCGTACAGATTCGTTCATGCAATGAGTGGAAAAAAAATTAAAAAACAAACTAAATAAAAGTGTTGTGGTCGTCGGTATGTTGTTTCTACTTTCTTGAACTCTTCGTCTAGACGACATCTCAGCCGTACACGTGTCACAATTTGTTCATAAAAATAATAAAGATTTCACTCTCCAAAAATAAATGTGGGTTTGTAATTTTGTATGTAGGTGTCGCCCTCGTAATAGTAGTTGCGGTGACATTTACATCTTGCTAAGGGTCCTACTCGATACACCGCCTTATACGCTTCGTATAAGGTTATAAAGGGCGTATAAGGCCATGTACAAGGTTATACATGAGTTTGTTATCTCTAAAAAAACTCTTATTTGATTATATTATACTAATTGTCACCGATTTAGTGGGGTGGTTAGAATTTTTTTCTTAAATTTTTATTTAACGGGTCTCAAATTTGAATTTCAGTTCATATACACGCTCTGAAATAAGGTAGTATCATTGTAAGAGGATTCAAACTTAAGTAATGAGTATGACACGTAGGGCTGTCACGTTTACCCGAAACCCAACCCGGGAAAACTCGTATCCGAACACGAACTAACCGGAGCCAACAAACCTGAACCTGAAAAAAGACTAACCTGAACCTGAACCGAAGTAATTCGGGTTGGGTCTCGGGTTTGATTTATAAATTTAGGGTTAACGAAAAACCCGAATAAACTTTTAGTTTGAAATTAAATATATCTTTAGGTATAATAAGTCAGGTCTTAGCAACTAAAGTTATCAATATCTTGGCCTAATCGAATGTTGTCATTTCAACTATTATGGATCGATTTGTTTTTAGTTTATTACTAATAACGACCACAATCAAACAACCAAATCACGCTCGATTGAAGAAGATTATAGTTCGAGTTAGTATCACTTTTATATTGAATTGTTTTATCAAATAATGTTAGTTTATTATTTGATTATTTGCGTCACAAGCAAAGGAGAATATGTTCTTTTCTATGATACTCAAAACCCAATTAACTCAACCCGAAAAAACCCGAATCCGAAAAACCCGTGAGCGATTTGGGTTAGGTTTCGGGTAAAGATTTAAAACTTTGAAACCCCAAGAACCCGACCCGAAAAATCCCTAAACCCGAAGAACACCCTAAATCCCTAATGACAAGTGTTATGACTTTTTGGAAGAGACAAATACACCTTAAAAAAGCATTTATATTAAACTAATTTTATACTTTGTAATTGTGTTTTAATTAGTAAGATTATTATAGTTAACACAGACCTATTAAGATCATTTTTCTTATGCAAAATGTCTATTAACTCGACGCTATATCTTTTTACCAAGTCGGGTCGCATAACAAAATACAATACCATTGGATACGCATACAGTAAAACCTTGCAAAAATCAATACAAATTATTGCTAATTTGAAAATTTTATTAGAAAATGGAGTATATTTAATATATTTAATATAAATGGTTCTTCACATTTTTGTTTAATAAAAAAATCATTACAAGTATCAGAAGAAGATACTAATTTGGATGAGAGAAAGAGAAAAATAAAGATGTAATAAAAGGATATTTGAAAATGATATATAGAGAATAAGTACGAGATGATGACGACAAACATGTAACATTCTCAAATTTAACTTTTATAAAAAAAGTCTAACGAGGAAAGCCCTTAAAAGGGATTGACAAGAAAAAAAATAAAAATTTGTGGCCAACTGTTAACAACTCATTTTATCAATCACCATCGTTCGGTTCAAAGTTCAAACAAATAAGTTTATCAAAGTCGTTGTTCGAAAAAGATTGAGGATCAATCCGATAAACTCGGATGTTAATCGTAAACTGAAATATACACTACGTATAGAAATAAAAATAAAAAATATGACTTTTTGAACTTTATATTTGATTATTTTTCAGAAAAGGCCGAGGATCAATCGATAAACTCAGATGTCAAGCGTAAAACGCAATATGCACTACAATTGCGGTTTTCATCCATGTGGTTTGTTCAAATTTGCGGTTTTAGTCCAATAGTTTCAAATTTGCAATTTTCGTCCATGTGGTTCCATTTCAGTTGCAACTGAACCCGAATTCATTAACCCCGTAAGTTTGCTAGTTTAAACCCATCAACGTGCCCCTCACATGATGTGCAGTTTTGTCATTTTTCTTCACAAATAAACCACAGTTCTAATTCGAAGCTCCCTCACGTGAGGGGCTGGGGCGTATTTGGGGGAAAAAAGACAAAATTCCTCTCACTTAAAGGCACACTGATAGGTTTAACGACTACGCTTAACGAGATTAGTGAATTCGGGTTTAATTGCAAGTTAAATTAAACCACTGGGACGAAAATCGCTAATTTAAAACTACTGGACTACAACCGAGTATTTGAACAAACCACACGAATGAAAACCGCAGCTCACTCTAAAAGTAAAAAATATGTGACTATTTGAAGTTTGAACCATAACCCAATTATAGTTCACTAGGGTTTGTTTGACAAACTTGTGTTGAATAATCAAGATGTCTATTTAATTAAAATGTAGCATCTAAATTATTTAGTATGTCTCTAAAACTTAATCAAAGAGACTATATATATGAATTATTAAGAGATGCCTTCTTGGTTTTTATTGAATCAAATGTTATCTACCTTTAAGTTATTCAGATATAGTCTCTTAGTGGAATCATTAAAAGACTAGTTAATAATATAATAATATATGCCTATATACAATAATTCTAAGTGTATAGTGTAAACATAAATATGTGATAGAAAACACGAATTATATCTATTTAAATTTATATAACAACTAGTTTTTATCCCAGTATTACGAGGGTTGTTTTATATTGTTTGTTCTAATATTAATTTATTTTTTTAATTTATATTTTTTTTATTGTATGAAAGTTAATAATATACTTATAGTTTGATGATAAATTGTTTCACAAATAAATGAGATGTTATAACCCGATTTAAAAGCTATATGGTTTTGATGAGACCCAAGACCCGTTTGTTTTTTTTACTATGAAATTGGTTTTTTAATTATAAATAATATTTATGAAAGTTAATAATATACTTATTGTTTGATGAGACCAAAGACCCGTTAATTTTTATACTATCAAATTGGTTTTTTTAATTTAAATAATATATATATATATATGTATCTTTTTTTTAAAATAAATAAGATATTATTTTTTATTATATCTTATTTAATAGGTTTTTTACATAAATAATTTGGTGAGAATAATTTTTAATTTAATGAGATGTTATAACCCGTTTAAGGAATATCTGGGTTTGGTAAGACTCATACCCATGAATTCGGGTCAAATGCTATGAGAAATCACCATTTAAAAATCAAGCAAATATGGTGACTCCAAAATAAGGGGGAGCGACCACATCGTGACACGTAGGATTTTTATGTCTTCGTTTATAAATATTATAGATATATATCTAAGAATAATATAACAACTAGTGTTGGTACACATGCTTTTTCTAGACTGATATTCAAAATTTGGATCATTATATTTACATGCTTATATTTACTACATGATTTGTTTGGTAACATCTTTCCATCTTGTTTAGCACTATAAATGTGACAGTACCTTTATGTTTCAAACAGGGTGTGCTTTTGATAAGTAACATGGCTATTTAAATTTCATGGCTGTTGTGATCAAGATAGTTGTTGGGTTGATAAGGAATACCCGACCTCAAATATCATAAACGTACGATGAGCGTATGGTCAAGTATGAATGAGAAAAAAGCATCACTATTAAACATGCTTAGGTTAAAGTAATTCTATAATATGTGGTCCTTTGAAAACTCTCCACTTTTGGATAATCAATATTGGCTGGTATGAGAAGTCGAATGTGTTATATGTATAAAATTGTTACACTCGAACTACAGATAGTTTTAAATATTATTTTTTTATAACGATTACTTTCTTTTTGTATTTAGTCCACCACACTTATTGTAGAGTGTACAACCTCTATGCCCAGAGACTATGTTGTCTTAACCGAGCCCACGTATATCAGAGTTTCACTTGTGCGTTCCTCTGGGGAATCATACCGTCGCTACCACTTGGCAGTCATTGTGCCGTCACAAGAACAAAACTCTTTAGCGTAACACACAGTAAGACGAAACTCGGGTGGGCTCGAGATTCAAACTGGCAACCTCACAATAAGTATCTCAAATCCTTTCATTCATTGCCATAATCTTATGAAAGTGACACAAACGGAGATCAAACATGAGTTTCCACTAAATAACCCAAATCTTTCTACCACCACACCATAATTGGTGGATGTTTGAAAGATTAAATACACAATAATACTTATAGAACAATCCTTTTTATTTATTTATATAAAATAGCAGATTACTTTAACTTGTGTTGAAGTAAAGATTTTATAGGTTTCATTGTTAAGAAAAAAAATTAAAAAAAAAGTTAGTAAATAAACATAGTTAAATAAGTGATCAAGATTCTTAAGTTTGGTAATTCTAAAAAGAAAATTAAAATTATATTGTTACTTTCGGTAAATAATTATGTATATATTGCGATTTACCCGATCTTGTTAATTAACCGATGAGTTTTCATGCATGGTAAAAGACAGATATTTTAAATGCCATGCAAATACAACGTATTTTTGGTTGAATATTAAGAGATTGTTATGTTATCATTTGGACACGAAACGGGTCATACACGTTTCTAGGTGATGGTAAATTATACTAGTAGGACCATGTGTTTAGCCCATACAATAACTCTTCACCACGATACACTCTTGAATCATTTGTCGTGACAAGACTCGGTCACTTGATTATGATTGTCATCTCCTTCATATTATCATCTTTATTCAACATTAACTATTGTTAAATTTTCTAATAATAGATTTTTATAAAATGAGAGAATTTAGGAGGTTGTGTGTTGTGAAGACGTCATTCATGCTACATGGATATGATGGTGTCATGAACATCGTGCCATCTCAAACATTATAGGCGGCTAGGCGCTATGGAAGCCGAAAGCCATGTCCATGTGCATAACGACGCCATTATAAACATTCTGGTGGGTCCATTTCATTAACAACCCACAAATTTTATTTTATTTTTCTTTTAAACGGTTAAATGTATTGTAATATTACAGTGGCAAGTTAACCCACAACGCTTAAGCAAACGAGATGACTATTTATCTTCATAACAATGGCATAGCACGATAACTAGTTTTTTGCTAGTTATTCCACAACACACAAGCTACATGTACTTTTTGTATTTATAAACTTAAACAATCCAACTCTTATATATATTTAAAATTAAAATGCCATAATTGTCAAGTTTTGTAGAACATTTTATGAATGGCCAACCAACATCGAATGCCTAGATACTTCGTACGGGGTGACCCATTGCTAAAGGTCACCGTCAGCTGCCCAACCCAGCCGTACGAAGTCATTAAGCGTCTTCAAGTTATCTCCAGTTTCGGAGAAAACCCACATGTCTGAAGACCCACTGGTAATAAGACCCGGTTGTTCTTATGATTTAACTAGAGATCACAAAAATCATAGTTTTCATTCATTGAGCCAAGTTTATATAAATTAAACTTGATGCTTTACTAAAATTCTTTATTGCTTTTTCCATTAAAAAAGTAAAGTTCTTTACAATTTATAAGTTGATAAATATATAAAATCCATAAGTATAAAACATGTTAAATATAAAACTATTGATGCTAATTTTATATAGAATTGATTATCTCCTTTTTCAACACGTTGATAGGTTTCGATAATTAAGGGTTGATGTTGAACATAAGTACATAACTGAAGAAACACTAAGTGACCCCGGCAGATTAAGGATAATCTTAGGGTTAAGTAGATGTTTCCCACGAGGGTTAGGTCCGGCAAGATGTTTATTCTTCTGATGACCTGCAAAACAGACACCGTTAGCTCGTCACTGAGAAGGGGGGGTACCTCCTTGTGACCACCCTCCGGCGTGAGAATCAGACTAGATTGCTCTGAATATAAGTGTATATTAAGAGAAATAGCTAGATAAGATAATATCAGATGATATGTGATAAGATGTGATACAGTTCCAAGGTGTTGGAGTATTTATAGCCGAAGGTAGGTTTCCAAGCAGGTACAGCCAGCTGTATAATATTCCTTTTCCACCAACTGTGGGCTACGTACGTGCCATGCTGGTGGTTGGTGGGTAGGCAGCGGCTGATAGTGACATGGCCGGCTGTGTACTATTCCTTTTCACCAACTACAGGCTATGTACGTGCCACGATGAGGGTTGGTGGGTAGGCAGCGGCTGATAGTGACATTTTGTACTAGAGCGTGCTCCTCCTCGTACTGTTGTCGGTGAGCTGTCACCCTGTGATTGGTTCATGGGCTGCTTTGGTCAGATCTTGTCTATTTTGTCCATACCTTGGCAGGTATGGTACAAAAGATCTTCCAGAAGCGTACGGACTGGCTCATTTGGGCGGGAGTATTCCCGCCTTGCTCATTCCTTCTTCAGGTGACATTACTGAATTATTGAGAGTTAGTGCCTTGTGCGTGTAACCTTACTATTAGTGTGGGTAGCCTTCCCTCATGGCTTGTATCCGCAGCTGCGGGAACAGGCGGGGTACTTCACCACTGGAGGCTTTTCTGCGGGAACAGCTGGCGTACTACGCGTAGGTTTTCATCTCTCTGAGCATGGTGGGTCCTGCGGAACCAGTTGGTCTCTGCGCAGACGTCCCTCTTCAAGGTGAGTCTTGCGGGTCCAACTGGGCTCTGCTGTGACCTACTCTTCAAGTCCCCCAGTCCATTGTTCTTCTCATGAATTGTTAATAAGTGAGGTGAACTTTTGGACTTAAGCAAGGGTTTTGAAAAGGGTTTTTAGTTTTAAGGTTTTCCGTGGGGATTCTTCCCGCGTTTTCCTAATGTCACGTGCAGAAATTCCCGACTTTTCTGATTGATCTTTGGGTATGATGCGGGTAGGTGTGTAACCTCCTCGCAAGTCAGGAGCGTTGAGTTTCACTTGTAGATTCTCCACGAGGTTTTGGTAGTTTTAGACATAGTGATCAATTATGTTAAACAACCAATTCCATCTTGGAGCTTCAAACAATCTAGTTCTCAACGTTCCCGCTATGCAGGGATGTTATTTCTTTTTCCACAAGCATGGCCCAGAAGATCCTTCTTGGTTTCAATTCCCTGCAAGTGCTAAGTATGTGAAGGGTTTCGCCTTGACACTGTACCCGCACTCGTCTTATAGTTTCTTGATTTCCAAGGTATTCTTGGCTTCAATTCCCTGCAGGTGCTAAGTATGTGAAGGGTTTCGCCTTGACACTGTACCCGCACTTGTCTTACGGTTTCTTGGTTTCCAAGGTATTCTTGGCTTCAATTCCCTGCAGGTGCTAAGTATGTGAAGGGTTTCGCCTTGACACTGTACCCGCACTTGTCTTACAGTTTCTTGGTTTCCAAGGTATTCTTGGCTTCAATTCCCTGCAGGTGCTAAGTATGTGAAGGGTTTCGCCTTGACACTGTACCCGCACTTGTTTTACGGTTTCTTGGTTACCAAGGTAAGGGGGTATATTCCCTCTTATTTTTGAATCTTTGTTTCACGCATATTTTAGTTTAACTTAGCAATTTCTTGAGTAGTTTGGATAAGTTAACCTTTCAACGTGGCAGATAATAGGTTAAAGTTTTGCTTCCTCTTTCGTGATTGTGCGGGTAAGACCGTTACTTTTACTTAGTAGG
Source organism: Bidens hawaiensis (assembly GCF_021521415.1). Classification (NCBI taxonomy): domain Eukaryota; kingdom Viridiplantae; phylum Streptophyta; class Magnoliopsida; order Asterales; family Asteraceae; genus Bidens; species Bidens hawaiensis. The sequence continues at coordinate 13,114 of NW_027503449.1, forward strand.
ATGGCTAAACTTTACCTATATCTGACCTGCGTGAAGGTTTTCCTCATCTTTTCCTTAGAAATTTTCTAAGTGTTTTGAATAAGTTAACCTTTCGATGCGTGGTTGTCAATAGGTTAATGTTCAGTTTCCTCTATCATGATTGTGCGGGTAGGACCGTCACTTTCACTTAGGATGACCAAACTTCACCCATAACTGACCTGCGTGAAGGTTTCCCTCATCTTTTCCTTAGAAATTTTTACCGTTTTTTGTGTTTATGCGGGTTTTGCCGCCTTCCACACGCAACGACTTACTTTCCCACTTATTTATGCGGTGAATACCGGCATATCAGTGTGGAAAGTTTATAAGTATAAAGGTAAGGCTATCAACACAATGTGATAAAGGAGAATCATTTCCATTAGAAGTGGCTCTAGGCCTTTTCTTTATAAGTTTGGAATTGATCTACATGTAACATTTGCGTAATTGAGCTCCATTCCATGTTCTTGGGATGGGGGTGCCATCGAGCCCTTCGAGCCGGTATGCGCCCTTTCCCAAAACTTCTTTGATAATGTATGGTCCTTCCCAGACCGGGGCCAGCTTTCCTGGGCGCTCTTGGTTCGAAGCCTCATTGTTACGCAATATGTAGTCTCCTACATTGAAGTTGCAGAGTTTTACCCGCGTGTTGTAGTATTTTTGCATTTGTCGCTTGTAATTCTCTTCACGCGCTGCGGCTAAGTCTCTGCGTTCTTCGGTTAGCATAAGGTCTAACCGTCTTTCTGCATCATTGTCTTTTGGCTGAGTCAAGACCCTTGGTGAGGGTAGACCAATTTCGACCGGGACCATGGCTTCAGTGCCATAAGTGAGGCTGAACGGGGTTTCTCCCGTACTTGCCTTTTTCAACGTTCTGTTTACCCAAAGGACGTGTGGAACTTCGTCCACCCAACCGGATCTGTGTTCCAAGAGTCTTTTCTTTATGCCGTCGACGATGCTCTTATTTGCTCTTTCCACCTCACCATTACCCTACGGGTGCGCCACTGAGGTAAAGGTGTGGGTGATTTGAAGTTCTTCCAGCCACTTTTGTAGCTTCTTGTCAGCAAAGTTGGTGCCGTTATCGCTCACCAAACTCTGTGGAAGTCCAAAACGACAAATAATAAACTCCCAAATAAATTTTTTGATATGTTTTGCGGTTGTTTGGGCTAAGGGTTTTGCTTCTATCCACTTGGTGAAGTAGTCGATGGCTACCACTAGAAACTGAACGTTCCCTGCTGCTGTGGGAAATGGGCATGTCACATCGATGGCCCACTTCTGAAATGGCCATGAAGAGGTGACTGGAACAAGTTCATTCTTCGGGCGATGCGTGTTGGGTGCGTAGAGTTGGCAAGACCTACACTTTCTGATGTATGCCAGCGCATCCGTATGCATCCCCGGCCAAAAGTATCCCGCGTTGTTTAGCTTAGCTACAACAGCGCGTGGACCTGCGTGTATTCCACAGATGCCCTCGTGCACTTCTCTTAGGAGGTAGCCAGCATCTTGGTTGTCCACGCATCTTAGGAGTGGGCCAAGAAAATTACGCCTGTAAAGGATGTCATCGATGAGTTAATAGTTCAGTGCTTTACAGCGTATTTTTCTTGCCTGTGTTTTTGACTCTGGTAGTATACCCGCCGCAAGGTAATTTATTATTGGTGTCATCCACGTTTCTGTGCCGGTTTGGATGACACAGATTTCCTTGTGCGGGACTGATGGTGCTCCAAGAAGTTCAATGCGGATGTCCTTTCCCAAGTGGGTAAAGGCTAATGATACAAGCTTGCTTAACGCATCCGCAGATTTGTTTTCGCTACGCTTGACGTGTACGACCTTACAATCGTTAAAATCGCGCATAAGGGTTTTTGCTTGTGCGAGGTACAGGGCCATTGTGTCGCTCACGGCCGTGTACGTCCCGTTTATTTGGTTGGCTACTAACATGGAATCCACGTGGGCTTCCAAGTTTTTCACTCCCATTTTACGCGCAATTCTCAGCCCGGCCAGGAATGCTTCATACTCCGCTTCGTTATTCGTACTTGGAAAATCCAGTCGAATAGCGTAAGTGTATTCTTGGCCTGCTGGGTTGGTTAGTTTCAACCCTGCGCCTGAACCCTCGTTGCTGGCTGCTCCATCAGTGTAGAGTCGCCAGACATCATCGATGTCCTGTGCTGGAGAGGGTTGAGCCTACTCCTGGCACTCTTTCTCCCGCGAAGCGGGGACTTCTGCAATAAAGTCGGCCAAGACCTGGCCTTTTATGGCTGGCCTCGGTTTGTACTTTATCGCGTATTCTCTCAATTCTATTGCCCATTTGGCTAGGCGTCCTGACAATTCGGGTTTGCCTAGAACGTTTGCAAGTTTGAAGTTGGTGAGAATGGTGATTGGGTGACCCTGGAAATATCGTCTTAGCCTGCGTGAAGCCTGTACAAGTGCTAAGACTAATTTTTCCAGGGTAGAGTACCGGGTTTCTACGTCTGTTAGGACACGGCTAACATAGTAGATTGGCATCTGGATGCCTTTTCGCTCTACTAGCAGGACTGCCCCGGTTGCTCTATCTGTGGCGGAAAGGTATAGGATTAATTCCTCCCCCGCTTCTGGTGCTGTGAGCGTTGGGAGTTCGATCAAGCGTGACCGAATTTCCTGAAAAGCTGCTTCCGCTTCTGGTGTCCAGCGGAAGTGCGTTTTCTTTAAACAGTTTCTCAATGTTGACACGAATGGGAACGATCTATCCGCATGGTTTGCCAAAAAGCGGTTAAGTGCGACCAGTCGTCCATTCAGTGTCTGAGCTTGCTTGATGGTAGTAGGTGATTCCATTTTTATAATGGCTTCGACCTTTTCAGGGTTCGCTCTGAAGCCATCTTTAGTAACAATGACTCCTAAGAACTTCCCTTCTTCCATCCCAAAGGAACACTTGCTCGGATTGAGCTTCATGTTTATCTTTCTGAGCGTGTTGAAAGTTTCTTCGATGTCTTTCAACATCGCTTCTGGCTCATGGCTTTTGATGACCAAGTCATCCATATAGACTTCCAAGTTCCTCCCAATTTGGGCATGAAACTCTTTGTCCATCAGGCGTTGGTATGTGGACCCGGCATTCTTAAGTCCGAATGGCATCATTTGATAACAAAATGTGCCATCGGGCGTCTGAAATGCGGTTTTGTCCTGATCGTCAACGGCCATGTGGATTTGATGGTACCCCTTATACGCATCAAGGAAGCATTTAAGGCGAAACGGTGTTAGCGAATCTACCTTAAGATCAATTTCGGGTAACGGGTAACAATCTTTGGGGCATGCTTTGTTTAAGTCTTTGAAATCTTTGCACATGCGCCATTGTTTGTTAGATTTCGGTACCATGACGGGATTTGCAACCCATGTTTGATATCTGCTAACGCGTACTATGCCCGCGTCAAGGAGTTCCTTGACTTGGGTTCTACACGCGTTAGCTTGTTCCGCCCCCATTACTCTGCGCTTTTGTATGACTGGCGTAAAAGCCGGGTCACACTTGAGTTTATGCTCTGCCTTACTTTGAGGTACACCAGTCATGTCAGCTGGTGTCCACGCGAAGATGTCAGCGTTTTTCTGTAGTAAGCGTTTGAGTAAGGTGCGCGTAGGATCAGTGACTGTTGGGCCAATGGTAACAGATTGGTCAGGGTATTTGCCATTGAAGGCCCATTCTTCTGGTTCGGTGATGGTTGGTTTAGCCATCTTTGGTTTGGGTTTTGATGAGACAGATGCGATGCATACCTGGGGAATACCGGTGATTATCGCTACACCCTCAGCTGTTGGCCATCCCATCATGCCGTGGACTGAAGATACCACGGCATTGAATCTTGCCATCCCGTCTCTCCCGAAGAGAATGTCGTATGTGTGGTGTGGCTTCCTCATTACGACAAAGTCCACGTCTTCTGTGCGGGAGTGTTTCTCGTCCGTGAGAATGACGGGGAAGATAAGATACCCAGGGGGTGTTTGTGCTGCCGTCGAACCATTCCATCGAGGCGTAGACCGTTTCCAGGCGTTCCTTGTCTTCGTCGTCTAGCTTGTCGAAGAACTGCCTGTACATAACCATTGACGAGGCGCCGTTGTCAGCAAGAGTGCGGGAAGTGATGTAGTGCCCCAGCTGGCTTTTAATGACGATAGGGCCTTCTTTGCCGGGTCCTCCTGGCACTCGCGGGAAGCGCACCTCAGCTTCCTTCCACGCGCATGGTTCTGTCGTTCGTCTTTTTCTTCCTCTGACGTTACTATGAACCATGTGGATGCTGATGTCAACGGGCTTTCGTCCGTTTCCTTTGTATCGGTTATCATTCCTTCCTCCGTTCTTGATTGATGCCACAAGGTGGACCAGTTGGACCCGCAAGACTCACCTTGAAGAGGGACGTCTGCGCAGAGACCAACTGGTTCCGCAGGACCCACCATGCTCAGAGAGATGAAGACCTTACGCGTCGTACGCCAGCTGTTCCCGCAGGAAAAGCCTCCCAGTGGTGAAGTACCCCGCCTGTTCCCGCAGCTGCGGATACAAGCCATGAGGGAAGGCTACCCGCACTAATAGTAAGGCTACACGCACAAGGCACTAACTCTCAATAATTCAGTAATGTCACCTGAAGAAGGAATGAGCAAGGCGGGAATACTCCCGCCCAAATGAGCCAGTCCGTACGCTTCTGGAAGATCTTTTGTACTATACCTGCCAAGGTATGGACAAAATAGACAAGATCTGACCAAAGTAGCCCATGAACCAATCACAAGGTGACAGCTCACCTACAACAGTACGAGGAGGAGCACGCTCTAGTACAAAATGTCACTATCAGCCGCTGCCTACCCACCAACCCTCATCGTGGCACGTACATAGCCTGTAGTTGGTGGAAAAGGAATAGTACACAGCCGGTCATGTCACTATCAGCCGCTGCCTACCCACCAACCACCAGCATGGCACGTACGTAGCCCACAGTTGGTGGAAAAGGAATATTATACAGCTGGCTGTACCTGCTTGGAAACCTACCTTCGGCTATAAATACTCCAACACCTTGGAACGGTATCATCATCACATATCATCTGATATTATCTTATCTAGCTATTTCTCTTAATATACACTTATATTCGGAGCAATCTAGTCTGATTCTCACGCCGGAGGGTGGTCACAAGGAGGTACCCCCCTTCTCAGTGACGAGCTCACGGTGTCTGTTTTGCAGGTCATCAGAAGAATAACCATCTTTGCCGGACCTCACCCTCGTGGGAAACATCTACTTAACCCTAAGATTATCCGTAATCTGCCGGGGTCACTTAGTGTTTCTTCATTGGTGCCATCCGTGCATAAAGCTAGAACTAATTTTCTCAGATTTTTCAAAACCTCTGGAAAGATGGTTAAGGTTACTCCGGTGCCAAGGCCAGCGAATGACCAAGAAACCCCGGTAACCACAACCCCAGCTACTGGGGGGAACACCGGCGAGTACACAATTTTTACGAACACTACCCCGGTTACCCAAGCCGGGGCAAGTGCAGTAAACAATCCTTCACTGGGATTCACCGATACCCAGTTGGAGAGACAACAAACGAGGCTCCCCCGCCAAACACTTGATCAAGTTAAAGCGTGGGCGGAAGCACGTCAGAAGGAATTCCAAGCTGAGTTGGATGAACGCTTACGTTCACTCCAACAGGCTGACGAATTCGGAAGCACTCGACAACAGCTCAACATGAGCAATGAGTGCGAGTACTTGGACGATGATTGGGAGGAGTCAGACAGTGACGCAAACCCTCGTCATAGGGCGAAAGGGAAGCGCAAGGAAACGGACTTCCAACCAAGAAGGAATTTTGGAGAAACCTTCAAACCAAGGAACGCGGGGGGAAACCCACGTGACTTCTCCAAAACCTTTAGACCAACTGTTGCAAATGCGGGAACGTCCAAGTTTGCAAGGGACATTGCGGAGGCAATTGCCCCGAAAAGTGCCAAACAAATGTCCAACATAGGCACATATGATGGTATATCTGACCCAGACGATCATTTGAACAGATTCATAGCGGGGGCAACCGTCAGCAATTGGACGGAACCCACGTGGTGTTACATGTTCCAAATGACGCTTGTTGGGGCAGCTAGAGCGTGGTTTGACCGTCTACCGGTCCACCACATCTATGATTGGGCGGACTTCCAACACAAGTTCAGCCAGCACTTCAGTCAACAGAGGAAATATACTGAAGAGCAGTGGACGATCCTCAACTGCGTTAGAGAGGAGGATGAATCTTTACTAGACTTCATCACTCGCTTCAACTCGAAGAAGCTGAGTCTGGGCACCATAAGCGAAGATCTTGTTCGCGCCGCTTTCATCCAGGGCGCCGAATACCCAGAGCTTATCCGCACATTGACGGGTAAAGACGGCATGCCATCCACATGGGATGCCATCATGTCAGCAGCGAAACGCTTTGCGGAAACGGAGAAGCAACTGGGTAGAGATCTTCCCCAGAGCACAAACCTCTACACCCAGAAGACGAGAGAAGACAACGTCCTCACCGCCCGACTAAATAAAAAGCGGAAGCAAGGCATTTGGCAGTCAAGGGTAAACTTTGACACCTCATCCGGCTCTCGCCCTCTCTTAGGCGGAAAGGACAACATGCAGTCGTCGAACCGGAATCCCAGATGGACGCCACTCACCAAAAGCGTCACCGAAATACTTGCCACCGAGAGGCTCCCATGGCCAAAGGCTCCAATAATCCGACAGCGTCACAACGCTGATCAGAGCAAGTCCTGTGACTTCCACGGGACAAAAGGTCACACCACTGAGGAATGCATATCCTTGAAAGACATCGTCGAGACATTTGTCAGAGATGGGAAACTCACACACCTCGTGGCGTAATGGACGCTAAGCAGGCTAATGCGTGTAGAACCCCAGTTGGGGAAAACACGAATGAAACCGCAGCTTCAATGTTGGAGACTACATACTGCGTAAACAACGAGATTCCTAACCAGGCGCATATCGGCTCGAAAGGCTCGATGGCACCCCCATCCCAAGAACATGGAAGGGATCTCAATTACACAGGCTGCATGTAGATCAATTCCAAACTTGTAAAGAAAAGGCCTAGAGCCACTTCTAATGGAAATGATTCTCCTTATCACATTGACACTGATAGTCTTACATTTACTTATGATCTGACCACACTGATATGCTGGTATTCACCGCATAAATAAGTGGGAAAGTAAGTCGTTGCGTGTGGAAGGCGGCAAAACCCGCATAAACACAAAAAACGGTAAAAATTTCTAAGGAAAAGATGAGGAAAACCTTCACGCAGGTCAGTTATGGGTGAAGTTTGGTCATCCTAAGTGAAAGTGACAGTCCTACCCGCACAATCATGATAGAGGAAACTGAACATTAACCTATTGACAACCACGCATCGAAAGGTTAACTTATTCAAAACACTTAGAAAATTTCTAAGGAAAAGATGAGGAAAACCTTCACGCAGGTCAGATGTAGGTAAAGTTTAGCCATCCTACTAAGTGAAAGTGACGGTCTTACCCGCACACTCACGAAAGAGGAAGCAAAACTTTAACCTATTATCTGCCACGTTGAAAGGTTAACTTATCCAAACTACTCAAAAAATTGCTAAGTTAAACTAAAATATGCGTGAAACAAAGATTCAAAAATAAGAGGGAATATACCCCCTTACCTTGGTAACCAAGAAACCGTAAGACAAGTGCGGGTACAGTGTCAAGGCAAAACCCTTCACATACTTAGCACCTGCAGGGAATTGAAGCCAAGAATACATTGGAAACCAAGAAACCGTAAGACAAGTGCGGGTACAGTGTCAAGGCGAAACCCTTCACATACTTAGCACCTGCAGGGAATTGAAGCCAAGAATACCTTGGAAATCAAGAAACTATAAGACGAGTGCGGGTACAGTGTCAAGGCGAAACCCTTCACATACTTAGCACTTGCAGGGAATTGAAACCAAGAAGTATCTTCTGGGCCATGCTTGTGGAAAGGGAAATAACATCCCCGCATAGCGGGAACGTTGAGAGCTAGATTGTTTGAAACTCCAAGATGGAATTGGTTGTTTAACATAATTGATCACTATGTCTAAAACTACCAAAACCTCGTGGAGAATCTACAAGTGAAACTCAACGCTCCTGACTTGCGAGGAGGTTACACACCTACCCGCATCATACCCAAAGATCAAGCAGAAAAGTCGGGAATTTCTGCACGTGACATTAGGAAAACCGCGGGAAGAATCCCCACAGAAAACCTTAAAACTAAAAACCCTTTTCAAAACCCTTGCTTAAGTCCAAAAGTTCACCTCACTTATTAACAATTCATGAGAAGAACAATGGACTGGGGGACTTGAAGAGGTAGGTCCCAGCAGAGCCCAGTTGGACCCGCAAGACTCACCTTGAAGAGGGACGTCTGCGCAGAGACCAACTGGTTCCGCAGGACCCACCATGCTCAGCGAGATGAAGACCTTACGCGTAGTACGCCAGCTGTTCCCGCAGGAAAAGCCTCCCAGTGGTGAAGTACCCCGCCTGTTCCCGCAGCTGCGGATACAAGCCATGAGGGAAGGCTACCCGCACTAATAGTAAGGCTACACGCACAAGGCACTAACTCTCAATAATTCAGTAATGTCACCTGAAGAAGGAATGAGCAAGGCGGGAATACTCCCGCCCAAATGAGCCAGTCCGTACGCTTCTGGAAGATCTTTTGTGCTATACCTGCCAAGGTATGGACAAAATAGACAAGATCTGACCAAAGCAGCCCATGAACCAATCACAGGGTGACAGCTCACCGACAACAGTACGAGGAGGAGCACGCTCTAGTACAAAATGTCGCTATCAGCCGCTGCCTACCCACCAACCCTCATCGTGGCACGTACATAGCCTGTAGTTGGTGGAAAATGAATAGTACACAGCCGGCCATGTCACTATCAGCCGCTGCCTACCCACCAACCACCAGCATGGCACGTACGTAGCCCACAGTTGGTGGAAAAGGAATATTATACAGCTGGTTGTACCTGCTTGGAAACCTACATTCGGCTATAAATACTCCAACACCTTGGAACGGTATCATCATCACATATCATCTGATATTATCTTATCTAGCTATTTCTCTTAATATACACTTATATTCGGAGCAATCCAGTCTGATTCTCACGCCGGAGGGTGGTCACAAGGAGGTACCCCCCCTTCTCAGTGACGAGCTTACGGTGTCTGTTTTGCAGGTCATCAGAAGAATAACCATCTTTGCCGGACCTCACCCTCATGGGAAACATCTACTTAACCCTAAGATTATCCGTAATCTGCCGGGGTCACTTAGTGTTTCTTCAATAACTAACCCAAATTGTCAAAATTGTTAGAATAACAAAGTTGTAGAGTTGGGTCTCTTTTCGACACAATTTCGAATCGTATCAAATAAATATTAATTGTAATTGAGTGACATACGCATGCGATTTGTATATCAAGTACGTTGTGCTTCTAACACATCTTTGAAGAATAATATGTATCAAATGGATATTATACGAGTAATATCTCAAAAATGTACTTGTACGCTTACATACGTAAATATTTATCATTTTTAAGATGAAAATCGTATGCTTATGATATTTCGGTGATTTTTCTCGGTATCCATTCTAATTAAATAAAAATATAATTAAATAAAAATAATAATAAAAAAACCATGGTACATTTTATGATACTATTGACTACTATAGTACTATTAACTATGATACATTTTTGTCATCCATTATGCACATTACTCACATTTCATTGTCACTTTATTTGAGTATAGAAAACACCACAATTAGAACTCGACAATTGAGCTACATTCTCCACTTCCAAAAGTTCAACTTTACTTCAAGTAGAAGATCTTTATTATCGAATTCATACGTGATTTTTTTTCTTTATATAGATAATAACTTATGATATATAATTACTTAATTTAATTGTTTTATTTAGGTATATTTGTCGGTCTCAACTAACGAATTGACTGTTGATGTTTTGATCTTTTAACGTATTTATTCCTAACAGTCCGCCATTTACAAAATCCTAACGCAGCTTAAAAACGCTTATGGTCGGAATAGTCACATTTTTGCCGGAAAACAAGTGACTCACCACCAACCAACAACCACCACTTGAGCACCACCAATTGATTCCGACGATGGTTCTAGGGTTTCAGCGACCTCAACAATAAGACGTTTCCAGAAAAAGGTCCTTGAAGGTCCAATCCAAGTTTACAAATATGTTTGGGACGAAAATATTGGGTTTTTCGAAAAAAAACCGTGAGTTTCGGCCAAAATCGTTTTTCCGACGACCCGACATATAAAGGGGTTAGAATTACGTTCGTTGCGGTCCACTGGAAACAAATATGATAAAATAAAATATCGTTATTAGCCAATTCGTTAGTTATAATCGTCAACGACCAAAAGAAATAGTTATAATTAATTGAAAAAAAATACACCTTTTATAGTAACTTTTTATAATTACTAATGTTAGTTGAGTAATAGACAAAAGGCAATAGGGAGAGTTGATTTTGTATCCTCATAGTCCAACTACCTATAAATAAATTAATTAATGGCGGTGTTCATGTCACAATTCTGTATATATATGTATGTATGTACGACAAATAAATTAAAAGTTTTTACCCTATAAATACTAATTAAATTTAACATTTTTAAATCACAAACAAATTAACTATCAACATTTTTACACAATAATATTAATTTATTTGAACAAAGTTGTACATATTTAAAGCATGAAGAACAGAGGATCACATGTATGATGTATTAGTAGCTAAGCAAAGTTTATTTGGTCAAGAAAATAATAATGAAATATATATATAGCATGATTAGATTAAGTCTACAATAATAATTTTAAGTAGACACACCACATGTATTTGACTCAACATATGAAATATGGTGAAATTAAATTATGTCTATAGAACAGAATCGTCAACTTATCTTCAATGAACACATGGGAGATTATACAAATTTTCAAAAAATGAATTATAAATGTACACAAGAGTTATATAATATAAAAGAATTATAAGTTTTATTTAATGAAACAACTTCAAAAATATTTCAAACACAACCTTTTACACGATCAAGTCATGAAACCTCGTGTTCGAATTCAGCTTTCTATGTTTTCCGTTTTTAATCCTCTTGAATGTCACATATTCGGCATAAATTGTATTATACATGGCACTGGCTGTGTTATACATATATTGGTAACAGAAGACACATAAGTGAATACAGTGTACTGCATCGTATGTATTCACCGCCAACTCTTACAAAAAGAAATAAAACGGTTAACCATCTAGCTGACGTGACAGATTCGAAAGGAACAAGAAGAAATTGTCATTGATAAGATAATAGAGGTGACCATCAATCCATTGAAATGGTTTCCATCAAATACACCTTTGTCTTTGTATTATAAATACCTTGTAATTTTGTAAAACTAGGATTTAAACCCCGCGTTTCGCGACGGAACCATTAAATCAAACAAAAAAAAATAAGATTGAAATGGTTCCCCAACACTCTGAACTTTAAACATATTTTCTTCTGACACTCCCGGAGTAACGAGACACTAACTTCGTTAGTGTTTGGGGTAAAAAATGTCATTTTTCAAATTTCAAAGAAAAAAATCAAAATTTTGTTTATTTTATATTCCATCATCCTCTCCACCCAACCACCACCCCTCTTCCTTCTTCCCTGCCGACAACCGCCAACCACCACGCTACTGACAGCCACCACCCGACCACCATGCTACTGACAGCCACCACCGCCATTGACAGCCAACAAACCACTTAAAATCTCTCTTTACTCCATAAACTTTCAATTTTTCCATCTTAGTATATCACTAAACCATCAACCTTGAATCATGGATACCAACAATCAATCATCTTTTTGGCAGTTTAGCGACCAACTTCGTGTCCAAAACAACAATCTTGCATTAAACGACTCCATCTGGAGCACTTCACTTCACTTCACTTCTTCTTCAGTCCACATCCTCATACAGTCATTGTCATTACCAACTTACCAATTTCCCCAAAATTCAACCATAAACACACCCAATTCTTTTAATTTTTCATTCCTCTTGACTTGAGTATAATGAGTTGTTTATTAAAGTGATTGATGGTTGTAAGTGGCGGTGGTGGTTGGTTGTTGTTGGCGGGGAAGAAGGAACAGGGGTGGTGGTTTGGGATGATGAAATATAAAATAAACAAAGTTTTGATTTTGTCCCTTCAACTTTGAGAAATGACATTTTTACCCCAAACACTAACAAAGTTAGTGTCTCGTTACTCCGGGAGTGCCAGGAGAAAACATGTTAAAAGTTGGGAGTGTTGGGTAACAATTCGTAAGTTGTGAGTGCTATCAACCAATTGGTTAAAGTTGAGAGTATTTAAAACCAATATCCCTATATGTAAAATTTGTTGTGGTGGTGTGTGTGTGTCTATGTTTGTGTGTGTTTGAATATTTACATATAAATTGCAATTTGATTAATCGCTAGTCCGTATCCCCGTTGTCTCGCTAGTAGCGCCTAACGATTCTACAACACTGGTTTGTTGTAGTTGACGGAACATGGAAATCTATCCTAACCCACAACCAAAATCTTTGATTTATTCACATTTTCTTTGGACAACCATCCAAAGAACCAGCATATTAACTCAATAAATTATATTTCAAATGCTTAGCAAAATTTATTTTTATTTGATTGAGATTTTAACAAAACTAATATTAAATCATTTAACACTTCTCTATTTCGGTTTTATCAAATAGGGCAGTGATGTAATAGTTCACAACTTCACATATCGAATTTACAAATTGTGTAGATTTAATAAACTTAAACTTAGGCCCAATCAAATAAGCAAACTGTTATGGTCCAGCCCAGCCCATATACTGTTTGGGGTAGAATTCATAACTTCATTCTCTAAAGTAGAGGTGTAAAAAAAAGCGGTTTCACCCAACCGGTTCATGAACTGACCCAAAGCGCCGGTTTTGGTACCGGTTCCCCTTTTAAATTACCAAACCAGTTTTAAAACCAAATCGGTTTGAGGAAAACAAGTTCTAAACTGGACTGATCCGACTTGGACCAGGCCGGCCTATCTTGCTTATAAACCGGTTTATAAACCGAACTGGTTTGGGTCAAACCATTTTTCACCAGCCTTTGACTAAATCAATTCGGTTTGGGTTCTAAGCCGGTTTTGTACACCTATACTCCAAAGTCCAAACCCCGGATATCGCTTAATGTGTGGCACAAGGGAAAAAAACCAGTTCGAAACCTGAACCGGTTTGAAAACCGATCTGAACCCAGTATTAATGAACAGCATCTAATAACATGGAACCCGGTCACGTTATTGTATAAAACCATGAATGATCAAATAACATTAACATGGAACTTAAGATGGAAAAGATTACTAAGAAGCAAAATGGAAAAAGAAGAATTAATAATACAAATATCAAGCCCAATGAACCTTTCCTCAATACAAGAGCTAGAGATTTTATATATATATATATATATATATATATATATATATATATATATATATGCATGGGCTTATCAAAGAAAAAAAAAGTAATTATTCAAGCTATGTGTGTTGTTAGGTGTTGGAATATATGGAAAGCTAGAAACGATTGAGTTTTCAATAATAGACCGTTATTGATCACTACACTGATAGAAGAAATAAAGATTACTTCGTTGGGTAGTAAGTAGCATAGACAAACATTTGAAGATGGATTGGGAGTCTTGAAACCCTTGTATTATCGTTTCGATCAAAAGCTTTAAAACATCAGTTTGAAAATTCAGATTATTTTTTTAAAGTATGGTTTGATGAAAATAAATTGTATGAAAGATTGGACAAATGACAACAAGTTTCTAAAATGAGATTATTATCTATCAACCTAAAAAATATGGGATTAATAAAATTCAAATTCCTTAAAAAATCTGGTTGATATTAAATGAAATATTTTATTTTTATTGTTATTACTAGCACTTTGACCCCCGCACGCTACAGGGGTATGAAAGTGTAACCGGAGAAACTGACATCCACATTTTTACTACGAAATTGGTCGTCGATTAACATTCGTTTATAACTTTCAAGACTTTCTGTATATATAAAAAAAGAAACCGCAGTATACGCTTCATGACCATCAACCACCACGACACCACCTCTAGCCCCACACGATGTCTTTCTACTTGAAAAACGCACTCATAATCCCTGTTTTGTTTATCGAAATTGTTTAAGTTTTATGTTCTAATAAGTAGTACAATAAATTATGCATAAGGTACAACAACTGATACACACCCATTTCAAATCTTAAATACATCTAAAAGAAATATTTAAAAGCTTTCTGGTTGCTTTATACATTCTCTCATACCACCATATTATTTTATTTGTAAATGAAGACTTCTAATGCATTTTACCTGAATTCACGGGTATGGGTCTCACCAAACCCAGCTAACATTTAAACGGGTTATAACATCTCATTAAATTAAAAAACTAATCTCACCAAATATTTAATATGAAAATTTTATAAAATATGGATTCACTAAAAATTAATATCTGATATTTTAAAAAAGGGTATTATTTTTTTTTAAAAAAAATAAGCGGTTCATAAGTCTCACCAAACTCAAATAAGCGAGTTATAACATTTCATTTATTTGTGAAACTCTTTCAACATCAAACCTTAAATATATCATAAATTTTCTTATAATAAATAAAATTAAAATTTAAAAGATATTTAAATATTAAAAACGAATAATTTAAAACAAAGATTACGGAGAGATAAAAACTAGTTACGTATATACATAAACTGTATATACATAAACTGTCTTCGACTTAGTTTAATTGTTTTCACTTATATATATGTTTTGTGGCGATACTAAAGCTTCACTTTCTTTGCTAATATATCAATTTCATATGTACGTTTATGTTTATATATTTTATTATAAAGGTGTCGGCATGTTTCACAGTGCAAGCAGCCAAAAATTGCCGAACAGTTGTTATGAATGCATGAAATAAAAACACGTCACAAGTTTACATGTAAGCAGTTAACTTTAACGAAAATTTTAAAATTGTTATCCCACCGACGTAAAATTCAATATTATAAAAATTACCAAAGTAGAATGTAGAATTTACCTCTTCTAATGGCATATAAAGCCAATGTTTGATAAGGTTATTGAATTTTAATAATCACAAACTTTGAACTATTGACTGTGAGTAATCTCAAGTCCCAACTCATTTGTGACGAACCTTGGACGGGGATTTTTGGGGGCTGGATGAAAATACGTATGAAAAAAATCGTGAACGAATGGGGCCGGATTTAAAATTTCGAACGAAAAAAGGGAAAATTACACTACCTGTTAAAAAGTTTAGACGGAAATAAATAAATATAACTACTATGCAAAAAAAAAAAACGGAAAGAGTGTGTGTGTGTGTGGGGGGGGGGGGGGACCTTAGGCCTTAACTACCCTTTGGCCTTTGCCCTTTGCCCATGTAACTCAGGAGTCGGGACATGTTCATGTTTATAAATAATTCTAACTTTAAACAAACACACACACACTTGGCACAAAACTTTAAACAAAAACTATTTCACTTTCAATCCCGACACTTTCACACATTTGATATTGGTGACAAAATATTCATTTTAATGGTACCGTAACAAATCGAACTGATATATACGTAGTTTACCATTGCATTCCCATTGTGACGCACTAGTTTAAAGCAACTATAGAGATGAGGGCCTGGATCCTTTCAGATTTCAAGCTAGGTAACCACTGGAAGGCGGAAAGTTAGGATTCCTTTGTGGATCAAGTTAGAGTTGTCGTAACGCGCGGGCCCCACCTTGTTTTAATTAAGAAGTTTGTTCATGATCTAATATGTTTTTGTATCTATTTTAAAATTTATATATTTAACCAACTATCAACATAAATACATAATTAACTTGGTTTCACAACCAACCTAAAAAAGTCCAATGAGAATGATCAAACATAAAGAGAAAAACCAACGGTTCTAGAAGAAATTGAATGTGGAAGGTTTGACGTTATTAAGCAAATGGTTTGTTTAATTGTGACTTGTGTGTTGGATACTTGGATGTGGGACAAGTACAACCTTTGAGTTGAAAGAGTTTGGTATGTTGTGTGGCTATACTTCAAACACGAATGTTTGGTCATTTAACGTTGGCTTGTGAATCAAATGTAGGCTCAAGGCTTGATTCTATTAATTAACCTTTTTACAACATCCCCAAATCACATGGAAATTGTAGTGGATTTATTATTTGTAAAGTGTTACATTTTCTTTTTTTTTCTATTATTAATTAAGAACTTTGCTATTATGAGAATATATTTTGGGAAAGTGAATATATTTATTGGAAATTCAAGCACTCGAATTGAGACATTGTTTCGTCGTTTAGATCCCCATTTCGAGATAAGATTTACATTAGACTCGTATATTTCTTCTGATAAAAAACACTAAAATATCGGTTTGAAATCCGGGAAAAAACCCTAACGAAGTTAAGTATTTTTAACGGAGATCCGTTGAGAGACAAATAGTCGAAAGGTTAGACTGTTGACAATTTGAAATTATTATCGGTCGATACACAAAAAAATGAGATTATTTATTTCGAATTTGGCCTTTAAACAATTTGTAATATAAATAACAATATTTAATTTTATACTTGAAGATAAAAAAAAGCCCTTCAAATCACCAATTCACAATTTTACCTAATTACTCAGTTCATTTGACTTTGTATTTATAGCAAGTTATAGTTTATTCTATCTATATTTTCTTTCTTCTACAAAGAAAGAAAACTGTCAAGCAAGGAAGACGCAGTAAAGAAAGCCTTTTTTCGATCTTGATTATAGGCCGTAGTACCTACCCGCTTTCACATGCTTTTGAGTAAAGATAAATGGCCTTCTAGCACCTCTCCTTTCAGTCGAGTGGCTTCCTAGATAGGGAGTACGAGCGGTAGTAAATGAGAGATGGTTATTAGTAAGAATGAATCGGCTAAACGCGATTGCTAGCCTCTCCTTTGTGTTGACCTAGGGGCTTGCCTGCAAGTGGCTTCAAGCACTCGCTAAGCCCCTATTGAATAGGGCGTGTAAGTCAACTATCTGTCTCAACAGGGAAAAAGCTCGCTTTAATGAAGAAGGCAGGAGAGGAAGTTAACTAGCTATCTCCCTACAGGGAGTCATACTAACTAGCTCTCCCGTAGGTGCAAAGCCGCTCGCCCTAATGAATAAGCGGGAGAGGGAGAGTGAAAGGAGCACACTTCTCGACTAAGGCAATCTCATCTGAAAGCTCAAGCTCAACTTGCCGGTCTGAAAAGAGGCTCAACATTCGGACATATCTTTTCGATTGTTAGCAGGAAGAGAAAGCAGACTAGATTGAAAGAGGAGAAAGGCAAGCGGAAAGCTGCAACTTCCTCGCTAGAAGTACGATTGGAAGGCAAGGTAAAGCGGTAGCAAGCGAGGGCTTTCGTGGATCCTTCCCCGGTGGAATTGCTTTTTTTGAAAAAAAAAAACAGAACCCTACTTGAGTTTTTGAAACTAGATAATAAAAGAGTACAGAGTCATCTTCCGTTCATTTAGTATGATACTATTAATCATAATGAAAACTATACAGACTCTTATAGAACTTACCCTTTTTTAAGTCATTGACTTTTTTTTATTGATAAAATCTATCATTACACCCTTATTATAAACACTCTCAAGACATTTACCAGGTATTGGTGTTATAGATTGATAATCAGCTTGTATTCCAAGGATTCGTGTAGTTTTATTCTATTGAATAAACAAACTTGCTTTAACTATAACTCAAGCTGGTTGCTAATGCTTATTTTGTTTGATGGTTTAAACAATGTTCTATCGGTTTGACCATCAGGTTTAACAAGTTTGAAACATAGGGTAGATGGTCTAGCTACCCAACTGTAGCTGCAGTAGCTACACTGTACCTCCTTAGCCGGTAGCCAGTAGCCAGTGGGTAGGAAACCTTGCCCGCCAACTAAAAAAAAGAGCGATTGAGAGTGGATTTCAGGTTCGATAGTGTCGAGAAGGTATTAGCCACCGGTGACCGTACTTTCGTAAAAGCACCATTGGGCGATGGTTCCTCTTCTCTTCTTCCTCTTGAACCTTGAACAAAAAAAGATCTTGGCATCAGCTCGACTAAGAGTTCCGAATAAAAAAAGTAAACTTCACTTTACTTAAGACGAAGGAACCGAGTGCAAAAAAACAAAAACCGGTTTCTCTTCAAACTACTAGTAATTAAGACTAAAAGTAAGGAAGTCCTTTTCTTGACTTTGGCCTGCGTTCATTATACCTACCCCCTTTTTAAAGAACTTTATTTCAATCTCAACAAAGAAATGAAAGCATAACTCTTTGCTTGTTGTCCTCTTACTTACTCAATTGTGGAGGTCTCTCGGGTGTCTGATCCGATCAGTCTCGTGATGAAGAAAATTCCGATCTTCCACTAAGAAAGGTCTCGTCACGACAACTCAATTTGTCCGGTAAACTACTAGGGGCTCCCCATCGTTTAGTAAAAGGGAGGGGAGATTTGCTCCTCATCCGGGGGTTCATTTCATTCATTATGCACTCAAAAGTGAAGGTCTTAAAAACTTCATAGAATTCATGATCGGCCATTCCATTTGTACTTTCAGCAAGTAGGCCTTAAATTTACAGATGAGTCGGGATCCTAATCTTACTATTACAATTATAGGATCAGCTCTTATTTGCAATCTTCCTTAAAGAAAGTCTAAGGTAGTTGCAGGTCCATTTTCCTTTTTTTATAATGTGCGGGATTCCTACTCTGAGTAGGCTTCTTCGTGCGTGCCATTCTAGGAGTCTTCATTTACTCCGGTATAAAGTTATATCAAGGTCAATAATTTCTTTCTGGTCCACCAAGAAAAAATCATTTTTTCAACTAAGGTTTATTTAAGTCCGCCACAGCATGCCTTTTCCGTCTATAGCGGATAGGTAATTTAGCTACCTCCGCAGCAACAATTGCTTCAGCGGGAGCTGTCGTCGTGGGATCCGTAATAGTGAGCATTGTAACCGATACCGGGAGTTTAATATCTAGTTTTTTCTGCTTACGAAATGCTTACACTTACCAAAAGGACTAGGACATCTTGTCACGCGGATTCCAACCCAACTGCCCATGATATGGTAAGAACGGAATGGAAAGGAAAAAAATTCTATGCGCAGACGTGAAGGCTCTATCAAGAGAACTAGCTTCTTTTTATTTAGAGAGGAACGATTCCCTCGTCTGAGAATCGTCATTCACGCACTCTTCCTCCCCACTAAAAAAAGCGATTGAGAATCTCGAGAACCTAAACAAAAATGCAGAAGTGTGCGTACCCCAAGGCTCTCCTCTCTCCCTCTTTTTTAGCCAACATCATCAACCCCATTTTTCACCTTGAATGGGTCAAAGCCAAAAATATGATGAATAGAAGGAAAGGAGATCAGAAAAATAGGCGGACGACTTATAGTATAGGTCGGATGTTTCCGTGAGCAGTAAGCAGCAGATCCCCCCTTATTTTGGGAAAGCTGGTGGCCGCTATGACCAAGCTGACAACTTTTCCTCCCTGACTTTACTGTATTGACTCCCGAACTTTTTCTTTTCAAGCTTGGCTCGCTTACTTGCCCGAGTGAGTGGGCTTCCTGTACTGCTTAGTTGAGACTCACCTTGTCACTGACTGTGTTCGCTTAACCTCAGAAATAGCCGACTACTTACTTCAATTGCTCCCTGCTCAAGGGCTTGGGTCAGAAGTGTATTGCTACCATCCGGCCTTGAGACTGAACTAAGGCAATCCCTTCTTTGCTTAGGGGTTTGGTTCGGGTTCAGTTTTTTGCTTCGCTTCAGCCGGTCAAAGCTTCCT
>NW_027503450.1:0-36014 GCF_021521415.1 Bidens hawaiensis
ATCGGAAGATTCGACATTCTGGTTAGAATTCTTCACAACAAGAATCTTCTTTTGAATCGATCAGACTGTTCAGCAGATTTAGGTGGAATGGAGAGATAATGTTACAGTGACTCAGATGCGTCAGCATGTGCAGAGGTATGTGCACTGGAGTTCCCGCTTTGATCAGCGGTGGTTGATTTCACAATAGGGTCTTCACTGCTTTTGAATTCGTCCCCAAACTTCTGAATGACTTTCTGTTGAAGGTATAAGTACATAGCAATCAAACCACCCATGTTGGAATGAAGCTCTTTAATCTTTTAATCTTTTTCAGAGTTGCCAGCTTCGAGTTCTTAAATACGCACATCCTTTACAACCGAATCTTGTTCTAGTTCAAAGACTCGACGTTGTAAAGCCTGCACATCCATATGAGCATCCTCAAGTACAACCCCTTTTCATTTATTCTGCAAAAGTTGTCTTGCATGGCAAGAGTATAAGCAATCTTCTCTGAAGTACTAGAAATTGACAGGAATATTGACTTTGAAATCAAATTTCTGACTAATATCATCAAAAATCTTTTCCTGAGATTGAAGCTCATTTGCGGATAGACTTGTGTCAACGTGAGTCTCAGTGGTGTCCAACTCACGTTGGCTTAATGTTGTTTTAGTTGTGGTTTCAGTAATCAACACGCCTGGTCTTGGTTCTTTCTTTCTCCTTTTACGTGGAATAAGATCAGCGTCTGATTATTCTAGAGTATCTTCATCTTGAGTTTCAGCGGCTGCTTGAGGAGGCCTCAAAGTAGTTGACTAAAGTAATTCCTTGAATTTCTCAAACTCCTTTAATTGCTCAGCAGAAGGAGCAGTTTCTGTTTCATGGTGTTCTATCTCATCGTCATCTGAAATAATCTCAAACGTAGCAGTACGCCTCTAAACCGGCATCACATGCTCCTCAGCAACCTGAGCACTGACAGAAACAGTCTCAGTTTCAGCAAATTTTTTGAACTTAACTAGCTCGTGAAAGACTTGATAAACGACCTTTGACCCCTTCCTGGACTATTTCATCAATCCAAAGGTGTTGGGGTCCCGTTGACTTCATATCCAACGTCTCAACAGACTTAACAAGATCAATGTAATGTGAAGAGAAGATCATCTGTAGAAACCGAGGATACATAAGGAACATCTCCTTCTTCTTTCCCTTTAAGTTGCTCATCATATCATCTAACACGAATTTGGAATAGTTGTAGTTTCCAGTCCATGATCAGAGCAACTTCTACCGACATCTGAATGTGGCTAATCTCATCAGATCCTCCTTTACGTCCCGACACGCAAGTAAAGAACATGTGTATCAAAAACCTCCAGTAAGGATGAAAAAGCTTCTTGATAGCAAGAGGATAGGATCCATGGTAACCCATCCTGACCATAACTTCCCGTAACAGCATCAGGCGGATATTCCATTGGATAGTCAAGTTGATCTCCAAACAAAAAAACCTCGCGTATAATGGCCTCATAGATGACGATCGGCTTCTATTGAACTTTTGAGTCGATAGTAACAGCTCCACCTATTCCTTGTTGGTTGATAGAAGGATTATTCCAGAACTCTGTGATCATCTTCTTGCATATGATAGGAATTTCTAGTAAAGCGAGAGAAATCCTGCAGGGTGTTGAGACCGACGAGCATGGACTTAAACTCATTGTCTGCCAGAGGTGGATCAAACAGATGTCCATCTATGTTATGAGTATCAATGAAGTTTACTGGTGCTTGATCAGCCATTATTTTTTATTGAACAAAGAGTAGTCAACAAGCAAAACACACGATCAGATTCAACTCGATTAGTTAGAAGAGTGAGGGTTTTCGGCCAGGATATTAGAGAGAAGATATTTGCAAGGAAATATCAATAATGGAGATTTGAAACGTTTTGAAGTCCCCAAGTACAGACGGGGCCGAGAACCCAGATGGATCCTAATTCACTAAAACAAGCCCAAAACAAGTACTTTACCCAAATCAAAGTTATCACACAATTTGTAAACAAACCCTAGACCCAACTCATTTTAACCATGATCAAAGATAACTTCTTATAGCACTCATTTCGATGAGAGTAATTTTGAAATGAGAATAAAAAATATTAAAATTAAAAAATAAAATGAAACAGAATAGCTAAAATAGAAGGTAAACTAAAAGAGACACAGTTAAAAAAAATTAACATGAAACACCGGTCTTCTTGTAATATAGCAAATTTGGGATCAAATTTCAGTTTTTGATAAAAAACAGCATTTAGGAAAAGATCCGAACTTGGAATCTTATTGATTAAGGTGCTTTCACAAGGATTCATGTTCGGTGTTATTATGACATAAAGAGACAAGTTGATAGCAGGTATAACAAACTTAACACGATTTTTCATTGCGTCAGTGATATGGGTTAGGTTCAGTTAGGCATAAATCTTAGATGGATATCACTTATGGACCTGTGATGCCTCCTATCTTTTCTCAAAGCGTATTTGGCTTTCCCCAGATCACCCCAATTTGACTTCAACCCCCTAGTGCTTGATCAAAAATATTTTATAGAAAGCAAGATAACATTTAAGCTTTAAGGTTGAACGTTGGACTTACAAGCCATCCAGACTTACATGCCTTTCATTCAAAGTGTTTTAGGACTTATTTGAATTCCCCACCCTTGTAGTTCTAGTTTTACCCTTTAAGCTATTGAAAAATAAAACCAAGGATTTAACAACTCAATATTATATATATATAAACAATTTTTATTAAACGAAACAACACAATATTTTTGGTGATCAAGACACTAACGGGCACGTGTATGACTGAGTAATTAATTTTCTGCCTATCATTTGGAGAGATGTATATGGAGACATGCACATTTCTTCAAAATGACTCTCCATAGTGAGTTTAGAATATTTAATTTATGTCACTTTATCATTTACGCATCATGGAAAGCTACCATACAAATCAATGACTGTTCTAGAGCCTTTTAAGCTTAATAAATTCACCCGTTAGGCACACAGATACAATTTTTCTATCATTTTTCAAAGTTTGGATCAATTTTCATTTGAAAATATTTTAAAGCTTCTAAAAAGCTATTAATTGAATAATCATATCACTTCCAAGAGAGTTACAGAAGACGCATTTTTAAAATTCAGTCACCCCGGTCACTTTTGGTTTTCAGGTGAATGGTTATCCCATATGTCCACAAGTGGTTAACAAGACCAAACACATATAAGATCCATGTCCCTCCAACTTAGAATAACCGACATAATTTTAAGTGAAAGAATTTAAAAAAAAAACCACATCACAATCGCCCCAGATGCTTTCAGTCTTTAGGTAAATGACTATCCTGTGAATCTGCGAATAGATGACAGGACCAAAAATATACAAGTATATTTCCTTCCAGTTTGAGCAAACGACATAATTTTAAGCGAAAGTGAATAAATAACCTTTTAATATTTTTTTAATAAAAGCGCGCACACACACACACACACACTTTTTGAATTTTTAAAATTAGCGAAGGTGAATAATAACCTTTTAATATATATATATATATATATATATATATATATATATATATATATATATATATATATATATATATATTTAATAAACACACACACACACACACACACTCTTCTTGAATTTTTAAAATTTCCCCCCTAAATTTGTGCAAATAAGAAAATATGTACAAATTTTACTTCAGAAAGACTCAACCCTCGAAACGAATCATTTTAAGAAATCCTACAAGCACATTAAATCTGGCAGTCCTGACCTGTTTTGTAACTAAGTCCGCCACACTATTATCAGTGTGAACTTGTTCAAGATGATTAAGTTTACGGTCATAACAGTCACGAATGAAATGAATTTTGATATCAATGTGCTTGGCTTTGGAGTGATGAACCGGATTTTTAACAATTGCAATGGCAGCATCATTATCACAAAAGATAGGGGTGTAAAGAAATTCCAAACCGTAATCCAGCAGTTGATGTTGCATCCAGATAACATGTGAGCAGTAAGCTAATGCAACAACATATACAGCCGCGGCAGTGGATGTGGACACTGTTTGTTGTTTCTTGCATTGCCAAGAGATGAGACGATCGCCCAAGAACTGACAACCGGCATATGTGGATTTCCTGTCAATGTCATCTCCACCATAATTGCTATCAGCAAAGGCATATAGATCAAAGTCTGAGTTTTTAGGACACCAAAGACCTAACTTTGGCATTCCATTCAGATATCTAAAAATACGTTTAACAGCAATTAAATGCGAGAATTTAGGGCTAGCCTGGAAATGGGCGCATTGACAAACAACGAACATGATGTCAGGGCGACTGGAGGTGAGATACATCGGGGACCCGATCATCGATCAATAGTATGTTTGATGTACGGGATTCCCTGTAGGATCAGAGGACAAGAGAGACCTTTTTGACATAGGAGTATTAGCACTCTTGGAATCTTGAAATTCATATTTGGCAAGCATATATTCAACATACTTTCCTTGAGGCAGCAAAATTCCTGTTGAACTCTAACGAACCTGCATCCCTAGAAACGTTGTCATTCCCCCCCCCCCCCAACGGGTTCTTTTCAAACCTCTTCTTCATCACTTCTATAAACTCGTATCACAAGCCAGTACTAGTAGACCCAAAAATAATGTCATCCACCTAAATTTGAACCAGAATTAAATCCTTTCCAACGGTTTTAAGGAACAGAGTTTGATCAATGGTCCCTCTTTTATAAGCATGACCCAGAGGATGAGCCGTCAATGTAGTATACCACGCCCGAGGAGCTTGATGAAGACCATACAATGCTTTATCTAACTTGTAGACATTAGTGGGATTCTTTGAGTCTACAAACCCCATGGCTGGTCCCCATAAATTTCCTCTTTAACTTCGCCATATAGAAACGCAATTTTAACATCCATCTGATAGACTGTAAAACCCATGAATGACGCTAAAGCCGGAAAGATCCAAATGGCTTCGAGTTTAGCTACTGGAGCATAAACTTCAGTCTAGTCTAAACCTTCAACCTGACAAAAGCCGCGAACGACAAGCCGTGCCTTGTTCCTAACAATAACCCCCGTGTCATCTTGCTTGTTTCGGAAAACCCATCTCGTATCCAACGATTTCTTCCCAACGAAAAATCAATTAACCTCCATACCTTTAGCTTATCAAACTGATTTAATTCTTCATGCATAGCATCCACCCAGTTCGGTTCTTGAAGAGCCATTTCTACCAACTTTGGCTCAATCAGCTGTTTATGTGTCCTCTCCGACTTCTGGTGGACACGCCTTTTTCAAGAGGACCTATGACATTTTCAATTGGATGATTTCGCTGGATTCTTGATGAAACTGATTATTCGGGAACAACATTGGTAGAAGGTAAGTTTGATAGATTTTCATCAACCTCAGTGAGGGGATTCTTCCATCCAGAGGCTGACGTACTATGTGAGTACGAGGTGCTGGCAACGTATTCATTCTGAATTACATTGGGAAACAAAGTGCTTCCGAAAATTTGATGAATAGGACTCTCCCCCTCAACTATTGAAGTATTTTCTGATGAAGTTGGTGAGGACACAGATTAAGTAACTTCTTCTTGTTGATTGACAGACACAGGCGGAGAGATATCGAGTGATTCTGAGAGATCATCATCCAGAACTTGAGATATATGAGAGACATCATGTAAGTCTTTTTTCTAGTATCTACGGTAGCGGCACCCGAAATTTCCTTGTCGATGACAAGAAGTATATTGAAAGGTTTGAAGAGTTCATTGTAATCGAACAACCAGTAGGGACTAACACGGGCATCGGTCTCGTTTTCTTCCAACCAACGTACATCATATGATTCAAGTATATGCTTGGTTGACTTGTTGTAGAATCTATAGGTGATACGACCAGCATATCTGACAAAATAACAGTCATCAGCTTTGGCCCCAAATTTTGGAGTTGTTTCAAGATTCAGTAGAGTACACAGACAACCAAACACTCTGAAATGTGCAACTGTGGCCTTGTGACCATAGACAATCTTATATGGAGTTTTCATTTGAGACTTGTTGATTAGAATCCGATTTAGAACATAACACGCCGTATTTACATCTTCTGCCCAGAAGAATAACGGCAGTTTTGAATCACACAACATGGCCCTTGCCGCCTCAATAAGAGTCTTGTTTCTCCTTGCAGCAACACCACCTTGTTGTGGTGTCCGAATAGAACTGTATTGTCGAAGCACGCCTTTCTCTGAACAAAAATAATTTAATGAAGCATTCTTGAATTCCGTGCCATTGTCGCAACAAATTCCCTTCAACTTCAAATTGAGCTGATTCTCCATAAGCACCACGAACTGCTAAATCAATTCTGCAGCTTCACTCTTATTTGACAAGAAAAACACCCAAGTAAAACGTGAGTAGTCATCAGTAATGACGAGACAATAAGAACTGCGAGAAAGACTCAAAACATGAACCAGACCGAAAAGATCCATATGCAATAATTGAAACACAGATGAAATGATATTAATCAATTTTGGTTTATGTGATTTTCGATTGTGTTTACCCAAGACACAAGCCACACACTTTTCAATAGTAACAAAATCTTTGATGGGTAAACCTCGCACCAAATCATTATTAGCAAGACGTTTAAGTTTTTCACATTTGCATGACCAAGACGACGATGCCATAGCATGGCATTATGTTCAGACACTTTTGAAAACAAGCAGGTTATTTCATCAGGAACATTTTTGTTCATGTCAATCACGTAAGCATTATCTTTTCTTTGTAATCGAACAAGAATCCAGTCTTCTGGTATGATGATACCAGGTTTTAAAATCAAACACTCTTTATTAGTGAAATGAGTTGAGAAACCTTTATCAAAGATCTGTGACACGCTTAACAGACTGTGCTTCAACTCTATAACAAAATTAACATTCTCAAATTTTAGAAAACCGTTACTTACAGTACCCTTCTGCGTAATCTTCCCTTTCTCTCCTCCCGCAAAGGAAACATACCCACCATTAAAGATTTGAATGTCGTGTAGCTGAGAAATCTCTCCTGTCATGTTCCTGGAACAGCCACTGTCAACATACCAAGGTCTGATGATATTCCTCCATAGCTGTTCCTGCATAATGTGCGAGATTAGTTAGACTTTGGTACCCAGTCCATGGTTACACTGGGTGACCCTGACTCATCTAAAGTTGTCACAAGTTTCCATGACATGTCTTTTCGATCATCCAATATTGAATTCGATGCCTCTTTTACCAAGATTTAGGCAACCATTCATGTCTACCATTGTAAGATTTGGCATTATTTGTACGAATGGATGACTTGGTCTCTGGTATTTGAGTGGGAGACACAAATGATTTAGTCTTTTCCACTTGTTTTGGTTTAGCAGCCTTTTGAAAGTGAAACACTGTTTCTACCATCTCTACGAAACATGTTAGGCTTGGTCTGATGAGGACTAAACCTACCAGATTTGTTTTTGTTCCAATCATCATCAGCGGGATTAGCCTGATTATACCTGAAATTTCGCTTATAGGTATTACGAGGCATATTCCTATGATAAAATCCATAATAAGGAACATATGGACGATGTGGACAATTTTTAGCAATATGACTAGGAACGCCACATTTAAAACAGGTTTGATGTTTTATATAGAATTTATTTTGTTCAACTCCCTGTCTGAACCGGTTGTGTGGACCAGTTTGCTTTACCTGATGTTTACTACTTGACACATGATTTGACTTACCACCCTGTTTGTCATTAGAGCATCACCCTTTAACAAAATTAGGTAATGAGTATTTATTAGAATTTTTTTGAATTTTTAAACTTATTAAAAACCACATTATCAGAGTTCAAAGTTTTAACAGAATCAACCACACAAGTATCTTTGCTCTTAAAAAACAAAGCCCACATAAAGAGTCAGAATAACATAATCCAAAACAGGTAGTTTAAAAGGAACATCAGAATTAATGTCTTTATTAATACAAACACATGAATCATCATCCTCATCAGTTCAATCCTCAATGGTTACTTTATCTGCACATGAGGCAAACACATTAGAATCGTTCACTTCTTAAGTGGACGCAGTAGCCTTTACTGAGTACACTTTTTCATTTTTAATAGGTTTACCATATTTCATGTCTTTTACCTTTTCTTCCTGTTCTTTGGTAAGAGGAAGACTGGTATAGTTGTCATTGTATGGTGGGGGTACTTGACGATATCCTATACCCTCACATTCATTCTCTTTCCACCATAACTGATTTTCAATCATGGAATTGACTACCTTACTGGAACCATCAAACTTCCTAAAATCTAGTTCAACCCTTTTAAATTTATTAGTTAGATTTGAAATTTCTAACTTAGAGGCTTCCAGTTCAGCAGTTAATTGAATATTTTTCTGTTTGGCATCTAGATAGTGGCAACATTTCAAACTAAAATCATATTTTAGCTTGGAAAAATCCTTTTTCTGTGCCTCAATTTTATCTAGAAAAGCTCTTTCGTTTTTCTTAAGTTTATAGTTTTCATATTTCACGACTTCTATTTCTCTAAGCAAGTTACTATTATGAGATTTGTAGAGATCTACTTTATCAATACAAGCTTGAGAACATAATTGAGAACTTACCTCAGACGAGTTGGAAGAAGTAAATGCCATAAAAGCAAATTGAAGTTCCTTGACTTGTTCCTTAGTAGCATTTTCTTCTTCAGCATCTTCAACATGGGCAAAGTTGGCAGTCTGATTATTTATGTTGAGAGCAACCATCTGATCATTCCAGGAGAATTGTTGAGCCACCATACCCCGTTCACCATCAGCTGAACTACCCCCATTTTCTCCTCTAGTATTTCCCACTGGTACCAATGCCCTTTCCATTTTTTCCTTCCTTGGCTGGATTAGTGCATTCATGAGAAAAGTGACCGAGCTCGTGACAATTGTAACACCTCAGAGTGTCCTTGTTAAAACCCACGATCTGATTATTTGGCACATTCCAATTATTTCTTTCCATTCTCTTAGTAAATTTCTTAGCCCGAAACACTGCCATGGCGATTTGCCAAGAAATATCCATTTCTTCTACATCATCCAGATGAATTTGAATAAGCTCAGAAGCAACTTTAGGTTGAACCAGATCTCCAGCAAGGAATGCATTGTAGCAGTTCATGAATCCCGCCATTAAAGCAATGTTCTCTTGAGTTTCCTTTGAGATAGAGGGAATCTGACTGGAACTCTGACTAGGTGAAACACCTGATGATTGAGGTTTAACAGTAGCAGCAGGAGATTGAGCAGGTTAAACAAAGAAAACTAGGGCTGGCTGTGGTGAAATTGGAGAGAATTAACCCTGAGTGGATTTAAACATTTAGAAGTTGCTTTGAGATTGAAATTGCTGTTGTCCCTGAGTAGTCTTGAACATTGAGAAGTTGTCTTGTGAGATGAATGCATTATTGGAAGCAACACTGTACCTGCTGCATTGTAGGAATTTTCATGGTTTACAGCACGTTGTTTGTCATCCATGTCACATGCCTTGATGATGGCTATAACCTCAAACAGTGTCAGCCTGTTGAGATCTTTCGTCTTCTTAATAACTGCAACATTAATATCCCAGCTTTGAGGCAATGAGTTCACCAACTTATTGTTTGTTTCAACAGCTGTTAGATTGATTCTTGCAGATCTCATCTCAGTCACAAGAGCTATGAACCTATGAAGCTGAGTTCCAACGACTCTCCCAGAATGTGATTGAACATGTTAAATATTTTTCGCAGCAGATCTTGACTCCTCCTCATGTTTTCATTCCCCTCATATACTTCAATCAGTGCTTCCCATAGTGCCTTAGCAGATTGCAGTTCTCTAAAGCCCAAGGCAATATCGGGTGAGAGTGCCATAGTCAAAGTTGAAAGTGCCTTTTCATCTTCCTCCATTTTAGCAAAAATAATCATCATCATACAACTAAACAGGCATCACAGCAACTTCCTTAGAGTTCTCACGTTGGTAGGTGATGACTTGAGGACCTCTAACTATGCTTCTCCAAACTTTAGCATCTTTCATTTTAACGTATTTCTCGAATTTGAACTTCCACTCGCTAACCCATCATGAGATAGAAGACGGGGTATGCGAGTAGCAGTTCCCATTATGGAGTCCAGTTCTTGATGGAGTATAGTATTGGATGATCCATTACCATTGGTTATTTGGTCCATTATAATTGTCACAGTCCAGTTTGACAAAAGTCCAAATATTGAGGCCCAAAATGAATTGATTAGGCCCATGTGTAAAATTAACCGAGAACAGTTGACTTTGACCGAGAACAAGTCAGGTCAACAGAGTACATTTTAACCGAGAACACTGGCCGAAAACTCAGATGACTAACCGAGAACAAATAAATATGCTCGAGAACCCTTGTTTTTGACCGAAAACACTCGAATTAAGCCGAAAATGATGATTTTTTGTTCAAGAATTCAGAAACTTTGGCCGAAAATGATGAGACAATGCCGAGAACTCAGAATAATTAGCCGAAAACCCGTTTGGTCAGATGATTTTGGTAACAACTAAATCCCTAGATTGGTGGTATTTAATTGCTTTCAAAGATAATCTAAACTTTGACCAAAAATAACACTTCTTCTTCTTCTTCTCCGATACACCGATCACCAGAAAACTAAACCAAAACCACCAAACACAAAAAAACTTGAATCCTTTGATATCAAACCGAGCCTTGAATGGTTTAAAAAGCTCTAATACCAATTGTAAGTCCCGTGAACGGATATTTCAGTATGATATCAACAACCTCAACGTTATTGCGGAATATAACGTAAGGTGATTTAAGATAAACAAGTATAACACGTAAAGAACATGATATGATACTTCAAAACACACGTTTGATCAACATCCTAAGCACTAGGTTACCCAAAACACACGTTCACCACAATATAATGAACGGCCAACCCTATACAAGACATCTATATATAGGAGAAACAAATAACCTAGCCCAACATAAAGCCCAAGCCCACCGAGATCACAAAGGGATCTCGGTTTACATATATACCCCCAAACACGAATTTCATTAAGCTATAACTAAGTACAAATCAACCAAATGTAGACCCAACACCTAAGAATGTAACTAAGGCACCACTAACGATCTATTTTAAACCTTCGGATCTGATACCAATTTGCCACATCCCAACCTAAGGCGGAAATTCCGGGGTGTGAGCTGATTGTTCACATCTCTCAAGGTACTATCATGAAATAATTTAAAATGTTGCAATATCTATTAAATTAAATTACATATTCAAATAAATCTAAACAATGTCAAACAGAGTACATAAATTAAAAATAAAGGCAACAAGATAATTAATAATCCAAAAGCTACACTAAGTCTTGTCTTATTCTTCTAACATTAATACTCTAAATTCTTCACCAAATCTTGATATCAGTTCAAACGATAACCTACGTATGCGTTGAAAATAAAATAGTTTTGTCAACACAATGTTTTGAGTGAGTAAAACATAAGTTAATTAAATATAATATAATATGAGATAATAACCAAACTTTCATTAGTGCGGTATACAATTAAGCCATAGCATGTAAACCATTCAAGCAGATAATATAGCGTGGGCTAAACCGTTGCCATGCGAATCAGGAGTTGGTTACCATGAGTGAGTTGTCGGTGAAACCATTGTCATGCAATCGGACGCCGACCACTACGACAGTTTTATGATTATACTAAATGTGAATATGATGGACCTCTCTAAAATGCGATATAATAAACAAATAAACGTGTAACAAGTTAGGCAGATAGTTGATAGTACACAAGTTAACAGTTGCTAGTGTGAATACTAATAATAAGTAGATAATGTAAGTATGCATATGTCCCTAAAAGTTTGGAAAGCAAGTAAAACGAAGAGGAGTGATTACTCACCTTATTAATAAACGAATGCATGAGATTAATAAATATTACGCGTCACGCTCGCCGAGAATTAGCAAGAACAAATCCTAAGCAAGATTGATAATCGATGAATACTATGAATTAATAAATAGACTAACAAAGATTTGAGATATGAACGGGTATAT
The DNA here is from genome assembly GCF_021521415.1 of Bidens hawaiensis. NCBI lineage: Eukaryota > Viridiplantae > Streptophyta > Magnoliopsida > Asterales > Asteraceae > Bidens > Bidens hawaiensis. The sequence goes on from NW_027503450.1 coordinate 12,013, forward strand.
GGGAGTTTACAATAATTTATTTAAAATTAATTTTATAAAGGTTATTAAAAATATATATATTCGTAACAAAACTAAATCCTTTTAATTATAAGTATTTATATTGTTTAACATTGCAATAAATAATATATATTAATAGCGATTTGAGATCGATCGATATTTGAGAAATAATAATTTAGTTAGATTTGTTATTAATTAATAAAGATTACCTTTAAACTAAAATTGTATACAATAAATAATAATATTTATATATAAAAAAATAATCGTTTACAATATACTTGAACTTATAATTTAATTTTAATACGCTAAATAACAAGATATATTATGTATTTTAAAATTAAAAACCTTATTAAATCTTTATCAGTTTTTGATAACTATAATATGCACACACACACACACACACACACACACATATATATATATATATAGAGAGAATATGGAATACAATAATGTCTTATCGTACAAAATGTACGCGACAATTGGTAGCATCGATTTCAACCTTCTTTTTAGTCGCATTCAGTTGGGAAGATTCCGTTATTTTCAGTGAGAAGGGTACGATTGCCTTTTTTTAATTAATCTATCTATACTATATATAATACATCAAACAAGGGCAAATTAAGACACCCATTTTTAAGTAATTTACAACACTTAAAGCATGAGGTACATGTGTTAGTAAGGGTAAACATGTCTTTTAAACACAATCCATTCAACTTACAATTTTGGTCCCTCATCTATAACCATATTATGTTTGTAATTTAACTTATAAGCTAACTTCTCACCCATGATTTTTAAATGACTATAGCCTTTTCATATGTTAATATTTTTTATAAACAAATTGCACCGTAAAAGCGAGCATTTTATTCTTGTTAATTTGGATATGATATTATTGTATTTTTTTTTCATTTTAAATAAATTAATATGTTACGTAGGGGTGTTCAGTGTCGGTTTTGATGGGTTTTAAGTTAAACTTGTGAGTCCAACCGTTAATACTGACTTTTTGTCATCCAAAACTAAACTTAACCATTTAAAGTTGAAACCGAATTGTTACTAACGGTCTGGTTCCAGTTCGGTTTCACGGTTTAAACTTTAATAATAAATTTAGTTTAAAATAATTAATAATTTAAATGTACGATCAATTTTAACTAAAAACCAACATAATATGATACTTGAGAAGATCATAAATAAAAAATGATAATTTTAGCCACATAAATGGTAAATATTAATGGAAGATCTAGGACGTGAAATAATAACAACAAAGATTACAAAAGGAATCATATTGCAATTAGGTTAATTTACAGTATTTTCTGGTTTCATATGGCCGGTTGCCGATATAAACCGCGAACCAACCGTTCACTACGTTTTGAAATTTTTGAAACCGACCAAAAAACCGAAAGTAAAAAAGAAAAAGAAAAAGAAGTCAAACCAATGACCGATTTAAACGATTTCAAGGTTTTAACCGAACCATAAACACTTATATTTGTACGTGATTAACAGGTTCAAACACTCGCTGCATCGCGCAGGCACCCGTCTAGTATTAAGTAATTTGTGTATAAACAATTACGCACATCCTGATTTATAGCTTAATCAAAATCAATTTCTTTTGTACGAACCAATTTTTGTACCGAAATCAAATCAACTGAACCAGTTTTGAACCGACTTTATATACAAATCTATAGTTTTAACAAATGTTCGGAAAAATGTTTAGCTGATAGGTCGGTTAGGACAAAATATTAATTAATTATTACATTTATGGTATTTATAATATAGTTTATATAATTAAAAGGTTAGACATACTAAAAAATGAATTTAAGAAAATAAAAAACCAAAAACGGGTTTGGAGGGGCTCGAAACCGCGCCCTCCAGGCCCCAAACCAAGAACATACGCTACATACTACCAGCTGCGCTGGGGTGTTTGATGGTTTAAACACAAGAATAAAAATGTAAAACCAGACAGCTTCAACACTATTTCATACTATATGAACCCTAGAATCATAATTGGCCAAGTCGTTAAGTGATTTACTGATTAACCATATGGTTAATGAAATTGGAACCAAGACAAATTGAAACATATAATCCATTACCTCTTACAATGTTCAATTTATAGCTATTTTGATCAACAAAGAGTCAGCCAGAAAACGTGATTAAGAATAGGTACACAGGCTACTAATATAAAATTCGTTAAAGGGGTTTTGGTTGCCAGATAATAGAGCAAGTCCAGACGTGTGTGATTGAAATACACTGATCAATTCCAAGTTTAACGCGAAGATTAGGGTTCAAGAAACAATATGTATCATTGGATACGAGTATACGGGTTAATGGGTAAACATGTAATATAATATAAATTTTAGTCTTTGATTGATTAGTCCCTCAAGTTTAGATACGGAAACAAAATGAGGTTAAACTTTAGTTTAGGGTTAATAATGTATATAAATCAAAGTTATTTATTTACATTAAATTAATATTGTAACATCACAAAATTTCGGATAAAAAATAATAAGTATTCAAAGTACAAGGACCAAAAGTGAAAATCTGTATTCTTGACCATCGTGATACGCAATGGATCAGAAAACAACCCATCGCATATAGCGATGGGTTGTAGCAAAAACCAAGAAAAAGATGGGATCACTATACGCGATGCCCCAAAGTTCACTCGACATTGCGTGTCACGATGACGAGGCCTGATAGCCGTAACACCTGCCCCGCCACGTGTCCCCACGTGGCACTGCGTGTCCAGCCATGTGGCACACGTGGAAAGGCTAGTTATGACGCGACAAGGCTAGTCACGATTCGTGGTGACCTCCAAATGATCCATCGCGTATCGCGATGCAATAAAATAATAATTAAAATATTCGTTGACCCATCGCTATACGCGATGGTTCAGCTCAATCAACCCTATTTATAGGGCCACTACCTCGTAAAGCGTACCCCATTATGCCCAGAATTTCGTGCCGAAAAACGAAGATCCTCGAAGTCTGTGTCATATACTGACGACGTTTCCTCGAAGTACGTGCCACCTCGAGACGAGCCAACACCCCGCCTCGAAGTACGTGCCAATGATGGTTGACAAACGACGTGCCTCGATTTGCGTGCTCAAGGTGTTGATCAAGATCTCCTCGATAAACGTGCAATCGTAGAGGTGCTACCCAAAAGTCTAGAAAATTATAAGCCAAACAAGGTATAGTTAATGCTCGAATAAAATATTAATATAATATTAAAAAGCTTAGACAATAGTCGAGGGTATACTCAATACCTCGAAGATAAAAAAAATATAAAACAAAGAAAATATAAACAAAAAGAATAAATATATTAATATAAATCTTTGTTAATAATAAATTATTATTTAAAAAGATTTTAAATAATAAAGTAAATTATACATTTCTTCAAGAATAAGAAACGTAGTATTAGAAATATAAATGATAATTTAAACTAAAGGTTAAATATTTTTAAATAGAAGAAATGTGATTTTGAACTAAAGGTTCAAAAAGAAATTGTAATCTGGGTAAAGATTATACAAAATAGACTAAAGGTCTAAAACTAGATTATTGATTTAGTAATAACAAATGGTTATACTCGTATTATAGGTCCGAGATAACCAAAAAAGACAAAGTCGATCAGTGAAGTGAAGCTGATCTTTCAAAAGGTGAATACGCCCCAAAATTTTATAACTTGTTTAATCGAGTCAACATAATATGATTACATGAGATTACGTATCTCTAAAGCATTATGAACAAAAGTAATCGTTGGCCCTCAGGCTATCGTGTACGTTTGTTTGGATCCTTACATATGTGGTTAGACGGTGGGCACACCGCGCCACACTTGGTTATATGCCTCCGCCACGATGTGCCGGACCTAAGTTATGTCCGAGATAGGATAATCATGTGTATACCAATGGTAGCTAAGTAATCTTGAATGCTGCGATGTTTTCTGAGCGGTTTCGAGTTGAGCTTAAGTTTGTAATCGTGTTTTAAGTTTTTAACTTGGTTGTTTCTAAGACACGGATAGGCCAAGACCTAAGTTATGTCTCGAGGGGTAACAAAGTAAATAAAATAATTTTTCATTAGCCTATTCACCAGCATGTGTTGCTGACGTATTTTCAAACTTTTTTTTTAGGTAACGAAGAATAGTTGCTTGAAGAATCGAAGTCATGACAAGACGATCTGATGGCTCAGATTAATTTGTTAATGTTAAAAACTTGAATGGTGGTTTTATATAAACAAATAATCTTTTGTAAACATTAAATGGGTATTTTATAATAACGTGTTTTGTTATGTAAATATTAATATTTTAATCCACACAAATATTTCTGCATTAACCCGTAACTCTGATTTATTTACAAAAAGGGTACCAACTGTTCGTCACACGCCCAGGCCTAAGATGAGGGTTTGATAGGTTGGTATCAGAGCCATCGATCTTAGCGAATTAGGAATTAATTAATAATACCTAAACTTCAATCCAAGTGAATAAGAATTTTTATTGTCACTACTTGTTTTATATAATTAGTGATAAGATAGGCTGGTAACCCTTTCTATCCCTCCTCAATCTAAACCACCTATAGATGTCATTCAAGAAAGTGATAGAATGTTTTATGCGCAACGTGAGGAGAGTTGGATGTCCTGAACCAATAATTCTGGAAGAAAATAGGAGCGAAGACTACTATGAATATTTCTTTAATCAAGACCATCCGATTCATCGACCCACACCGGTGTATTTTCCGGGAACTAAACAACAGCCGATCAACATACCAAGCAATCCTCTGATGCAAGAATACCATCCCGCAAACATCCCGACGTATCATCCATCAAACACCTTAAAGTATTACCAATCAGACATCCCTGTGTATCACCCATCCACTATCTCGACGTACCACCTGTCCAATGAATTGCTAGCCAAAAAATAAATCGAAGTTGAACCTAATTTTGACTCATCTGATTGGATGCAATGCCATTTCGATCAAAGACAATGGCATACTTGAACCTCTGATCACAACCCTACCGATTATCATGCCAACTCCAATAATGGTCCTTCCCGAAGGCCGAAAATGAGAGTCATTCAACCATACGAAGGATATCACCTGGACACCATAGTTACCCAACCAGTAATGCCAATGTAAGAGGAAGACCCTAAGAAGAGGATCCAGAGAGGAAGTCCTGGAAGAAAACAAAGAGATATAGGAAGAGGTAACCACGCCAAGAGAAGAACCATCAACCAACTCCAAGTGTGACTGCCCACTTGATGAAGGATGTATGCATCCATATTTTCACATGAGTCCATGCTATGGTCCTGAAGATCTTTAAGTGCAAAGTATTCAAGGTATCAAGATCAGGTTCCCACCAGATTTCCCACATTTTCAAGGAAGAATTCATTCGATCTCAGAACAAGCTGATAAAATCCGTCAACAAGAGGCAGCCGCGAAAGCATTCTGTGACTCACTTTGCTACGCCTGCAACTGTCTATGACTTATGTCACAAACCCGGTCATGCAACGGCCGGCTGTTGGAAAAAGACAACGATATGACAGAAACCATCACCGGTACATTCTTAGTTAACGACATTTATGCTAGAGTTTTATTCGATTCAGATGCCAATTTAAGTTTTATAGACTATAACTTTTGTAGTCTATTAAATTAACCTCTAAAGAAATTGAATAAAACTTTAAGGATCGAGACCGCTAGTGGCGAAATCATTAAAATCTCCGAAGACTTAGAAAACAGGAAAATCTTGTTAGCTGGTAATGTCTTACCCATCCAGCTGTTACCCATGACTCTTGTTGGTTTTTATATAGTACTTGGTATGGACTGGTTATCCAATAATCATGCTCGTATCATTTGCAATAGCAAAACCATAGAACTTCGAGCCCCTGATAAACGAACCATTCGAATTGAAGGGGACAAAGACGCTGGCCAAATTAGCATAATCTCCATGATTAGGGCTAATAAATTTTTAAATCAAGGATGCTTAGCATTCATGGCCTACGTTAAAGGACTTGCCTATTGTTTCCGAATTTTCTGACGTCTTTCCTAACGAGTTGCCGGGAATTCCTCCCAATCGAGAAGACGAGTTTAGAATTAAGCTCATGCCTGGAACCGCACCAATCACCAAAGCCCGTATTGCTTGGCACCAACCGAAATGAAAGAATTGAATAAACAATTAGACGAGCTGCTCGAGAAAGGATTCATCCGTCCAAGTTTATTACCGTGGGGAGCGCCGATTCTCTTTGTCAAAAAGAAGGATGGATCAATGCGAATGTGTATCGACTACTGAGACCTAAAGAAAGTAACCATCAAGAACCGATACCCACTACCTCGAATTGATGATTTGTTCGACCAACTGCAAGCAGCAAGCTACTTCTCTAAGATATATCTGCGTTCTGGTTATCATCAACTCAAAGTGCAAGCTGAAGACATTCCAAAAAACCGCATTCCGAACAAGGTATGGACATTATGAGTTCACGGTTATGCCGTTTGGTCTCACTAATGCCACAGCCGCGTTCATAGACATGCTGAACCGTATTTATAAACCTTACTTAGATAAATTTGTTATCGTATTCATCAACGACATACTTATTTATTCAAAGTCAAGGGAAGATCATGAAATACATTTTAGAATCCTGCTAGAATTATTTAGAAACAAGAAGTTGTACGCCAAATTTTTAAAATGTGAATTTTGGCTTCACGAAGTACAATTTCTTGGTCACATCATAAATGTGAATGGAATTCAAGTAGATCCCTCAAAGATTGAAGCCATCTCAAAGTGGGAAATTTCAAAATAGCCAACATAGATCCGAAGTTTCTTAGGTTTGGCCGGATACTATCGAAGATTCATTGTAAATTTCTTTCGAATAGCCGTTCCTCTAACTTCGTTAACACGTATGAATATCGAGTATGAATGGGGAACCAAACAACAAGAAGAGTTCGATATACTTAAACAAAAACTCACCAATGCACCTATAATGCCCTTGCCAGAGGGTACTGAGGATTTCGTTGTCTTTAGCGACCCGTCCCATTCAGGTTTGTGTTGTTTACTAATGCAACGAAAGAAAGTAATCGCTTACTTTCTCATCGATCCGTCCTTCTTTTTTACAAACATGATTGGAGCTCCCTATGTTGAAGAACTCGGTCGTATGAATCCTTTTCCCAAAAGCTCATCCAACTGCTTCTTTAACTCTTTCATTTTCGTGGGTGCTAGTCTATAAGGAGAGTTAGCTATTGGTGAAGTTCATGGTACAAGATCGATTCTAAATTCTACCTCTATCTGGTGGGGCTCCTGGTAATTCCTCAGGAAACACATCTTGGAATTCAGATACTATTGGCACATCTTCCATCTTTTTGGGTTCAGGTTCTTTGGTTACATATGCGATGAATGCAATGCATCCCTTACCTAAGCAACTACTTGCTTTTATTTTTAAGATTATCCCTACCTTTCCCGCTTCTTTATCTCTGGTGATACGAATGGTTTTATTGTTAGACATTCAGATGTTAATGCCTTTATCGTTTCATATGATACGGGCTTGATTAGATGATAACCAATCCATACCTAACACTATATCAAAACATACCAATGTCATGGGTAACAGTCATACAAGTATCACATGATTGGCTAATGAAATTGTATCATTTTCTAAAGTCTCAGTTATTCTACTTACACTTCCATCTGCAGTTTTGACTTTATAATGTTTATCTAGGTTAACTAAGGGTTCATTCAATAGACTACATAATATATAATCTATAAAACTTTGGTTCGCACCTGAGTCAAATAAAACCCTAGCATAAACATTATTAACAGGAAACGTACCAGTGATCACGTCCGGTATGTCAGCTGCCTTCTGGGTATCCAGCATGAAGGCACGCGCGTTCCCTTTCTTGGTATCAGTCTTGGCACCGCTACCACTTGCACCAAATGCTGCTGTCGTCGGCTTCCTTTTTGGACACTCATTTCTAAAATGCCCTTTCTCACCACAATCAAAGCACACCACTGCTTTTCTCTTGCAGTCGGCTTCAACATGTCCCGGTCTCTTGCAAAAGTTACATATAACGGTGTTGGTTGGTCGAAGACATCTACCGAAATGTCTCCTACCGCAAGATTTGCAATTTGGACGATTGTACACAAACGCCCCTTCCATTTTCTTCTCAACTTTTCTCACTTTTCCTCCAACTGGTGTCTTTCCATCATCGCTCTTCTTTTCATCCTGGTTCCTAATCATCCCATCCATCAAATATCCTGCCAACTCCATGGCGGATTCAGTCGTGGACGACATATGTGAACGAACCAGATCACGGATTTCGATTAGTAATCCGTAAATGTACCGTGTCACTTTGTTAATTTCAGGTGTGACCAAATGAGTGACAATTCTACAGTACTCAAGAAATTTGGTGTTATATTCCTTGAGGTTTGTTCCCACAAACTTGTGATTCCATAGTTTAGTTTGTATTTGATCCATTTTATTAATCGGGCAAAACTTCTTTAATATCATCGCTTTAAACGTTTCCCATTCTAGATTGTATAAGTTTTCTCTACCCTTGATTCCGATCAAGGTGTTCCACCATTCCAATGCCTCCTCTTTAAAAATTTGAGAGGTATATTGAACTTTCTCCCTCTCGGTACACTTTCTTATCAGCACAATCGACTCCATCTCCTCCAACCATCGGAGGGTAGATATTGCTCCTTTGTCCCCTTGAAACTCCTTGGGATTATACACTTTGAATATTTTGAAATCACAACCTTCTTGAATTCTAAGTTTCTTAGTTTTCTCATGAAGGTGATTTTCAGCGGTCGAGCCTTGATCACTCTCTTCTTTCTTTTTAATAATCTCTTTCTTTTTTGTTTCTCTTTTAGATTCTCTCTTTGAATTCACAGTTTCACTTTTGCTTCGACTACCTCTTTTATTTGGATGAGAGGCAGTTCGACTAGGATTTTTTTCATTAATTCATAAAGTGGTTTAACAGCTTCTTTTATTAGATCACGAATACCGAGCACATAGTCTTTCGGTATCCCTTGAATGTTTTCTTCTACAGTCTTTTCTTTGTTGTTGTTTATTTGCATATTGAGATTACTGTTAACTTTATCCTGTCCAGACATGCTGTTACATGAATAAGACAAGATTTAGGAAAAGACACACTTTCTTATAATACATTATTTATTTTACAAGCAAGAAAACATAACAGTCAACAACTATTCATAATAACTATTTCTAATCCTTAATCCACTTCTTTCCCATTTTCTTTTTGTCCACTTTCTCGTTCTGCAGCTCATCCATCTCCGCATTAGGTCGGTTAGGATATCCCGTAGGTGCAGATGCAGCTGGGAAGAGATAAGTGTTCTCCCGTGGATAAAGATGTGGATTTGCTACGTATGCATGCATTTCCTCGTCGGGAATATTAGTAGTAAAAAATTCCTCGATAAGGTTTGTCTCTTCACGGATTTCATTGGCTTGCTGAGAAATTGATGGTCTCTGTCCAACATATGGAGGAATATAAGGATTCTCGTTTTCCTCATATTCTACCTAGGGATCCTCTTCTGATTCAAAAGGATTATTCACTGCTGATTGAATAAATCTCTTTTTATAGGGCAAGATAACCATCATCTTTGGTTTACGACTTGGTTCGGCAACAGTCTGTGGAACCTGGTATGGGTAATCCGGTGATGGAGATCCAAAGTGCCATTTGCTCTGGTCGGAGTGGCAGTCCATCCAACCTGACAAAATCAGTTTCCTGCTTGATCTTATTCTGGGTTTCTTGGTCCTCGGAAGGATGGTAAATTGGAATTTCAGATGGATAGTACTGGGGAATGTTGTCGGCAGTATTGTCAGAGATCTTGACTGGACATTGCTGACTTCCTAGGAGATACACGGTTTGACTCCCATATGGTAACGTCGGAATGATCGGTTGATTTTGATTGAAAAAGCTAGTATAATAACTATTGCTACTCTCCATATCGGATGGTTCATGAATAAATGTCGGTTTTGTTCGAATAGCTACTCGGCGTCTATGACCAAGATAGTTAAAGTAACACATCAGCACTTAGTTAAATTTAGGGATAGGAAGTTACCAATCCTATCTTATCCCTATGAATAACTATCATAATAAAAATAACTTTAAGGTTAAAGCTTAGGTACTATTTGTTTAAATACCTAATTAGCTGAAACTGATGGCTTTGATACCAACCTGTCACATCCCAACTTAGGGCCTAGGCGTGACCACAAGTTGGTACCTGTTTTGTAAATATATCAGAGTAATGAGTTAATTTTTAGCGGAAGACTTTAAGTTGAATATAATATTAATTTACATTGAAATTTTACTTGGGAATTAAATGCCCAAGTATTTGTTTTACAAAGTATGCGTTCATATTACAAGAATTTAGTTTATCAAAATTGGAGCCGTCTTGTAGCGCGCTTCTATATTCATAAAGACTCCAATCCTTGCTATTGCTACTTATGCTTAATTACCAGCAATGGGTTGGAAAAATACGTTAGCTATAAGCTGGTGAACACGTATGACTGCAAAAATGATTGAATAACATTTACAATACAAATATAGTTTTCTTGACAAGCTCTGCAGAATTATTTCTACTTCCGGTGTATGTACCACTGCCCTACACACACAAATGTGTTCCCTGAGCCATGTAGCCTTTAATGGGGAACTAGTTATGACCGTTAGCCTGTGGCCACGTAGCCTTTGACCGTTTAGGCTGAATAGTTAGTTTTGGATCCAGACACATGTGTAATCGGTCCAAGGTGATTTTTATTTTCTACTTTTTATTATAACGTTTTAGAGATCACGTAATCTCATGTAAACTGTAACATCCCAATTTTTCGTTCGGATAATAATAATAATAAAACATGATAGGATAAGTAGGCTTTTAGATGGACTTAATTATGGACCAAAAGGGAAAGATGGGCCTTAGGTCCATAGGCTTAAGGGAGTATAAATACCCCTTAAACCCTAATCCTTTCCATTTTTATCCAAAATCTACATCATAGCCTACACCTTGATAAACACACACACCATCCTAAAACCCGAGCCGAAATCCGAAGGTGAAAACCGGAGTGTGTTGGTGCTAGATCATCGTGAAGAACCAAAACAACATCAAGGCTTAACCGTGTTCGTAAACCAACTCGTTTAAGGTACGTTTATAACTAGAAATCGTTCCATTAGATCCGGATTCATTTAGGTAGTCTTAGATCTGTATATATATGATAAAAACGAGCCTAACAAAGCAAACCTCACTGAAATCCATTACAGTTTGATAGGTTAATTGATAACCTAAAAGAACCCGTAACCTATATGCCTAATCGCACTATTAAACTTTGACGTTTGGCCGATTTGATGGTTGGGGTTTGTAGGTGCTGTAATTCCGAATCCGTTGATACCTAAATCGTGATATTTGGTTAAGAAACGAGGGTTTAATTGCAGATCTGATGAATGTTGACTATTTTGTGTTCTTGGCAATTTTGACTTTGACCCTAAGTCAAAGTCTGGATAAGAACAGGGATGATTCGTTAAAAATGGTTCAATTCGTTATGCTAGGTAGCGAATCAGCTCACCCAGTTCGTTACATCAGAATTAGGCTAACGAACTAGGAGCGAACCAGGTAACGAATCAGGTGATTCGTTACTCACCAATTCGCCAAGTTCCAATAACGAATTAGATGGTGTTCAGGTAACGAATTAGAATAGCGAATCAGGTCATGATCAGACAACGAATCAGATTGACGAATTAGATGGCTCTGCCGCTTGGACCCTGCTAGGGGCTGCCGCCCCTAGACCTCGCTGCCAGGGGCGCTGCCCTCGAACACCCGCTCGTTGTGGGTAATAAATTAACAAGAAACGCGATATGAAAAGTGATAGTAATCAATACGCATAATTGTTATACAGCTAGCCGTGCACAGTCAAGAAAGGAGTAACCATTAACGGAAGAAGTAACCGAGTTTCAGGTGAGTTTCTAGCCCCTTTCCTTGTTATGTTTTCGGGGCTTGGTGCATACTCGATGTGATAGTTAATACACTTACCTTAGGTGGTAAGTGTATGGCTTGTATAATTTATGTATGATGATTGTTTGACGTTACGTGAACGATCTTCGGATATTGCACGTACCGTTAGGCTATAAATAAAGATATCGATATTGTGTGTAATGTAAGGATGATTGCTTGTCGACACGTGAACGATCTTCTGATATTGCATGTATTGCCAAGAATAGAGAAGATTGTCTCCTTATATGGATATTAAATGATAACTTATATATATAGAGTTCCCTCTACGGATAATATATAGATTGTTCCTTAAATGGAAAGCATAGTGTTCCTTTAATGGAAAGCCCAGTGTTCCTTTAATGGAAAGCATAGTGTTCCTTTAATGGAAAGCATAGTGTTCCTTTAATGGAAAGCCCAGTGTTCCTTTGATGGAAAGCCTAGTCTTCCTTTAATGAAAAGCATAGTGTTCCTTCTATGGAAGTATATAGGATGCTACTTCTATGGAGAATATATATAGAGAGAGTGTCCTTCTATGGAGAACATAAATAGTAGGGGTAATAGTAATAGTTCTTTTATTAGATATTATGTGACGTTCCTCTTATGGATATTTACACAAGGTTAAGATATGTATGTAGGTAAGATATGTGTATGTATTGTATGTTGCCTGATTAACTAGAACTCACTCAGCGTAGCTGACTTTTAGTATGCACGCAGGTGAATATGATTACAGAGCTAGCATGAGGTTGGCACATGGCATGGATTGAATGGCTGGCATCTGAAGATGGAAGATAAATGATGATTTAAATAGTATGCTGAATATTATTTTTTAACGAAAAGATCAAATATTTTGTATCAAACGATTAAAGTCAACATTTCTGCGAAAGTTTTGTTAAACTCTGATTTGTAGAACTGTGTTTATGAGTAAATCCGTCGTTAAAGTGAGGCACCGGGAACGGGGCCTTACATAAACGTTGTCTGACTCTTTAAGACAAACACCCGTTCGTCTTATCTAGTATAAATATGTTTTGACTGAATTATAAAGGTTAACGTATTCACCTGTACCGTCGGTGTGCGTTTGAAACCTTGACTGTGAATGAGAATGATATTTAACCTATACATAAATAGGTTTGTATAAATATGTGAATGGTGTTTATTGATTAAGCTATGATTGCGAAGCTTAACCTTGAAAATCATTTATCTTTGTTTGTGAATGAAACACTTTATTTTTATGTGACGTTTGATATAGCATGCTTTGGCTTAATAGGTTATCACACGTTGGTAAGTTTCTCCAGGTAAGTAAACGGGTCCCTCGGTTGTTTAGGATTTGTACGAATTACGTTTCCTTAGGCAAGAAACTTACTACTAGTGATATAACCCTTACAGTTTACTACATGCCCGTCAAAATATATCTTTTGTTGACATTACTTAATTATGAAGTAACGTTTATGAAAGCTCGTTTATGAATGTTTATAAAATACTTTCATGGTTAAAGGCCATAGCCTCGATTGATATCTTAAGTTGTAACTCAAATAACGTAAACATAACTCCTACCTTTTGGAACGATAATACTAAGAAAACTTGACGGTATGATCTACTCACTTAATTGATTGCTACTTGATTACGACTTCATTATTTGCAAAAACTTCGAGAAAAATGGAATGTTAGATTGACACGGCAATTGGGCACGCCTTTCTATGCTAAGTGTGTGTAAATGGAGGTGAATTTGGGATGAATGGAATCCAAATCCGTAGCCTCCTATGTATAGGAAAAATTCGCAACCCATCGCGATACGCGATGGGTTACTTGTCACCCTATCGCGTATCGCGACGCCGCAAAATTTGCCGCCTTTATCACGGTGTGACACGTGGTTGGACACGTGTCTAGTGACTCAGCATGGTCATCGCGCTACGCGATGGTCTTTGAGGGTGAGCCATCGCGTATCGCTACATCGTCCAATTATGGGTTTTTGTACAAGTCCATAGCGCTACGCGATGGGCTTTATTCCAAACCCGTCACATATCGTGATGGATGAAGATTTTCAGATTTTTCAAGTTTGGTCCCTATACTTTATAAGTTAGAATATTTAGCTAATTTCTTATAGGGTTATATACGTGTGTTACAACTTGACGGAACTTATTTACACGAGGTACTTGCCTTTTCCTTTTCAAAAATTCTTCTTTTATTAGAATTATCCTCTGGCTTACAACTGGATGATGAACAACTTGATATGTTCACAACAATAGGTTTTTCAAATTGTTACAATTTTCAACACATGTTTCATAATAAATAGTTTTATATTAACTATCTGAAATAACATAAACATTTTAATAAAATAGTGTGACAAGTGCCAACATCAACACTCTCACAAGTTACATCATCATCCAAAGATGAGGATAATGTATGTTTCTTGGAAATAGAATTGTTATTATTATAGATAGAGTTGGTAAATGATTTCAATTTCACATTAGAAATAAAAGGTGAATTTGACATTATTTTCTCTGTCACAACTCATGTTCTTTTCCATCGAACCACTTCTTCTACACAACCTGCTGAACAAGACAAATTGCCATTAGAATCAACAGGCACAGGCATTAGATCAACTGTTTTTGAGATGGGAGAAATAAATATCTTTAATTTTGGTAATGACCAATTCTATAGACCATTTCACCCTCGGGAGGGGTGAATTCTCATGATTGATCAACTGGTACTTGTGTTTGAGTTCCCTTTGTTTGAATTCTCATGATTGATCCTTGGAACTCTTTGACCCGAATTTTGACCCACTGGCCTCTTGTCATTTTTCTTCCCACCTTCACTATCAAAGACCACAGTGATATTAATATCATTTGCAGGCTTTGCTAGAATAGTGCACTCTCTTGCAAAATTACGTGGTTCGTTCCAACTGTACTAACGAAGCTAATCCCTATCAAACCCGATACTTTTACTATTCGAAACTCTGAAGTTGTTCATTCTGTATTTCTTCATGAAGATGGTGGCCCTATGAACAGTCATGGTCATGTGGTACCTGATGTCCATCTTCTCAAGGTCCTTTTCATTGATATCAAGAATATCTCCTTGCAGAAAGGATGGAGGTAGCAGGTCCGCATTAATTCTTCATGACTGGCCATAAAGGCATGGAAGAGTGCAATGTGGGAATCATCAACTTGAGTAGGTTGGTTGGAGCCAATGATTATGCTATTTGCTGACTTGTTTATCCCATGAGCCTTTAGAGCTTGTTCAACTTCTTTGTTGATAGCATACTGGAATGAACTTGAGTTTGATGAAGTTGGCTGACTAGCTGATGTCTTGAAGGCTTTGTTGCTGTCATTTTGAGCAGAATACTGTTTTACACCATCAACAGGATGAATGGTTGGGTGTGATTAACTGAGGAAGGCAGAATCGACTCCAGACCCTATAGAAATCCCAGCTTGATTCAGTGAACTAACATGATTGTTTAATCTAAGCCTATCATCCATCTCAATAGACTTACTAGTGGACATCAAATCTTGGAGAGAAATAACATTCATATTTGTTGTTCTTTTGATGGTAATGACACTACTATTCCATGTATATTGTAGTGAATTTAGCATCTTGTAGTTGAATTCTGACAAATCATTGTTGATCCCGGCACTTCTCATCTTGGTAATCAACTTCGAAAATCTCCCAATGAGAATTCCAACAGACTCTCATTGAACGTCGTTAAACATGTTGAATTCCCCCTTCAACATTTATTTTTTGTTGTTCCTCATTTTCAATTTCGTTCAAATTTCTCAACTAAGGCATCCCAAAGGCCTTTGGTAGTTGCGTGCTCTCTAAAAGTTTGAGGTATATCAGCCAATTGACACACAATTAATACTCCATAATCCTTTTCATCCTCAAGAAGCATTTTCTTGTCATTTTCCACATAACCATCAGGAGGTGTATCAACAGGACCCTCAGGTGTCATGGTTGTTGGTTTGTGAGGACCATTCTCAATTGATCTTCGGAGAGCAAAGTCGGTCATTCTTATATAGTTCTTGAACCTCCATTTGAAATAATCAAAGTTACTTTCAAAAGACATTATCTTCGGAGGTTTTTTTGTGGCTCCAGCCTCATTCTCCAACATTAGACAACTTTTTAACATCGTCATTTTCCATCTTGTTAGTCAAGTCAAGAAAGAAACGAATTATGTCCAAAAGTTCCAAGTACAAACAAATCGAGTCAAAGTTTAAACGAATCGAGTTTAAAGGAATCGAATTTTAAAGGAATCGAATAGAAAATCGATTTCATTAGTTTGAAATCTCTATTCGATAAGTATCATATCTCAATTTTATTTGTTTGAATCTCAATTCGATTAGTTTTTTTTATCTTGAATTGATTAGTCCTAAATCTCGATTCAATTAGAATTTCCAAAAACTACAGTTTTCACTTTTTGCATGGATCTTCAAGCAAGTACACTTTTTACCACTTTTGGAAACTTTGAATAACACACTAAGAACCCGATATACACTTTTGCAACTTCATACACAAATTCAAAGCCTAAAGAAACACACTTCTTTAACTCGAACACTTTTAAGAACACTTGAACACACTCTAGAACCAATTTCAAGCTTGCACAACAAACTAGTAAGCCCGAAACCAACTTCAAACACTTGAATACAAGTCTCAAACACTCAAACAAATAAAAAATCTAAGGTTGTGACCCGAGAACTAAAACTAGTTCTTGAATCAATCTCGAACTACAAGCTAGCGGGAATCACTTGTAGCCAACCGAGATCTCAGATCTTGTTGTGTTATGTTATTACTAGAAGTGGAAAGAAAGAGAGAGAGTAGGGAGAGTTGGTAAGAGGACAAGGTTTTTGTTTTTGCAAAAGGTTGTGTGTGCATGACTATGCTTCGCGTTATAATCGGCCCAATGGGCTCTAAGTACATGGCCCTGGCCCAAACATTATTACAACAAACGAAAGCTAGATTAATGCAACTTGATAATAATGGAAATAATACAAAAGACTAATTTACAAAACTAGGTTCCATAGTAACCTTATTTAATTCTCGATAATCGATACACATATGCATCGACCCATCTATCTTTTTGACAAATAGCATTGGTGCTCCCCACGATGATGAGCTTGGTCGTATAAATCATTTTTCTTTCAATTCATCTAATTGTTTCTTTAATTTTAACATCTATGTTGGCGCTAATCGATATGGTGCTTTAGCAATTGGCATTGTTTTGGGTATCACATGAATTCTAAATTCTACTTCAGGATCAAGCGGTTATCTAGGTAGATCTTCTGGAAAAACGTCAAAGTATTTCGATACTACTGAAATTTCTTTTAGTTCCTTTCCCTTGGTACTAATGATTACCGAAATCATCATTCTAATGCTTCTTTATTGAACATGTTAGAAGCATACAATAATTTATCTTCTTCAACACAGTTACTGATTCTTATAATGGTTTCCGTCTTCTCTAACCAGCGTAGTGCTGAAATGGCTCCTTCATTGCCAGAAAATTCGATTGGCTTACATGCCAAAAAAATCCTTGTAAGTACAACTGTTAGTTTTTGTCTTTTAAGGCCCCGTTACCGGTAACCCTACTTTAGTGTTGGATTTACTCATACAAGCAGTTCTAAATATCAGAGTTAATTAAAACTTTCGCGGAATAATAACGCTTCAACCATAACATTTTACATAACCATCAAATCTTGTCTTATAAAACATTCATAGTCATTTAAAGCAAAACATAGTCTTTAAAACATCACAACATTTCTCCGAGATGCCAGTATCTTCGATTCTATGCCATGTGCCTTCAATCTTGTGAGCTACCTCAACCTATTTGCCTGCGTGCATACTAAAAGTCAGCTACTCTGAGTGAGTTCTAGTTAATCACATAACTTACTTTACATACACATATACTTGCCCGAAGGTACGCATTACATACTTAACCTGTCCATCATTCTTTCTTATACATTCATAGCTATCCTTACGTTATAAAGAGCATTCACCCTACATACCTCAAATACTACTAGGGTCCGGTCACCCTTCATCCTCGGATATTATTAGGGTCCGGTACCTTGCATCCTCGGATATTATTAGGGTCTGGTTACCCTCCATCCTCGGATATTATTAGGGTCCGGTCACCCTTTGTTCATTACCTTCATACAATACCTTTCTATATACATAATTGTATGTTTCATACATACATACATCATTCATTCTTCATATATAATAATTTTTCATCAAACTTTTACCTGGCAGTACATGCAATATCCGAAGATCATTCATGTACTATTTACATACCATACATATATAACTCATACATCATACATACTTCATTCAACATCAATCATACACCATATATATCATTCATATATTTAGCTACCACCTGACGGTCCATGCCATATCCGAAGATCGTTCATGCACCGTCAAGCAATCATTTTACATAATTCATATAAGACATACACTTACCACTTAAGGTAAGTGTATTAACTATCACATCGAGTATGCACACAGCCCCGAAAAACATAATAAGGAAGTGGGGCTAGAAACTCACCTGAAGTCGGTTACGTTCACCGTTAATTGTTATTCCTTTCTTCATTTGGGCACGTCTAACTGTATAATAATTACATGCATCAATTAACTATCACTACTCATCTCGCGTTTCTAGTCTAATTATAACCCTCAATGAACAGGGGTCCGGGGGGCAGCGGTCCTGACAGCGGGGTCTAGGGGCGGTAGCCCCTAGCAGGGTCCAAGGGGCAGAGCCCCTGGCTAGGGTCGAGCTGCCAGGTCAGCTTGAAAAAATTTATTTCCATTAATTGTCTTAACACATTTTCCATTAGAATTTTGAATCATTATTTAATTAGCTAACTTAAAAGTTCAAGGGCTTCTTTGTAAATAAACCATTCTTTTATATCTCCAAGGACCATTCTGTCATTTTATTAAACTTGAGTTCGTTACCTAGTCCTTAGCAACATTGGGTTCATTCGCTACTTCTTTTCTCCTATGACGAATTGGCTAATTTGTTACTTAATAACAAATTGATCTTTATAGCGAACTGAGCCCTGTAACGAATTGGAGCTTATAACGAATTGAACCTTGTAACGAATGACCCCTTTTTATAACGAATGACCCTTCTAACAAATGAGGGTTCATTCGTCATTTCCCATAACGAACCGTCTGACGAATTGCGTAACGAAATGCTTAACGAATTAGGCTAATTCGTTATTTTTCCTTAACGAATGGGCGTGCCCAGTTCGTTACGCCCGCCTAGGGTTTAGGGCATCTGACAGAATGTCAGATGTCCTTTCAAACATTCTCTTCACAAGCGGCGCCGCCTTTCCGGCGCCGTCGTCGCCGGAAAAACGAGATCTCTTCGTTTCTCCACAATTTTTCACCTTTTTTCGTCCCATTCGATCCAGATCTGAGCTAGGGTGACCCCTAAGCTCATCTTAGGTTCGGTTTATATCCGATTTCCCCAGATCTCGTGACTTTAACGGTTTAAAGGTGTCGGCTCGTCGTTTCGTGACTAAATCTAGCGGTTTTAAGCTCATACAACATCATACTATCATTACCTCGGGTCGGTGCTCGGTTTCCTTCTTGGTTTCGGCTTAGGCAAGGAGAGAACTAGAGAGAGAGCTTACGTGTGTGTTTTGGGTGGTGTAAGGGATATGTGTAAAATGAGGGATTTAATGATGATTATGGTTTATATATTTAGGGATCATGGGCTTAAGCCCATGGTCTTTCCTTCATTCTTTCATACCCAAGTACATAACCCATATCCATTTAACCCAACACTAGCCCAACTCATATCTAGTTATCTAAATCGATAACGACCCACTATAAAATAGAAGAAATTTATTTTATTATAACCAAAAGTAGGATGTTACATGTCTTTGGCTTTTTGGGTGAAGTTTTATTTCTATTTCCTCCATTCACACTGTTACTAGCCTTGGCATCAGGATTTAGTTTTCTACTCACGGTCATATCCTTAATTACAGTTACGAGTTGTCTAATAGATTCAACAATTTAAGGGTTGCATCAGCGATTCTCTGAGCTATTATATTTTCAATTGTGTTCATATTCAGAGAGTTTTCAATATTGGAATTTCCTTGATTATGATTTTCAAGATTGTGATGATTTAACTGGTTAGAATGAACTTCATTCGACATCTGAATTACAAACAAGAAGAGAATATTAATATCTAAATTAAATAATAAAGTAGACAAGCTATTAATAACACATAGCACGTAATATGTCAAAATCGTCGATTATTGCGACATTTACTCTATTTATATTTATATGCATCATTATAAGTTACAACTAACATATATTATAGATCATTTTTTTACAAGAAAGAAATTACGATAATGAACATACACACACACATACATACATACATACATACATACATACATATACACATACATACATACACACACACACACATACATACATACATACATACATATATACATACATACATACATACATACATAAATACATACATACATACATACATATACACACACACATACATACATACATACATACATACATACATACATACATACATACTACATACATACATACATACATACACACACACACTCATATATATAAACATATAGCAAGGTTATAACAAAAAGACATTATTTCCTAAGAAGTGAAGGAAATTGTATTGACCATTGGATTTAATATAACACATAGGGTTATGATGGTCAAGATTGAAATTATTTAATCTTGGAATAAAAATATGTATTAATGTTCACTCCTATTTTTATGTGTAACATCCTGCTTTTGAAAAGAATAAATAAAATAAATTTCGTTTATTTAAAAATGTATCGTTATTCAGTTTAGTTAAAAAACTAGAGTGTGGGCTTGGACTTTAAAAGATGGAATAAGAGATGGTGATGGGCCTTAGGTCCATGGGCTTAAGGGTATATAAACCCCTTAAACCACCTTAAACCCTAAAACCCTCATTCTTATCCTTAGCCTCCATACACACACGAAGAACCTCCTTTATCTCGGACCAAGATCCGAAGAAAAAGACCTGAGCTTTTGGGTGACAGAGCGTCGTGACGATCTAGACACACATAAAGATTAGATCGTGTTCGCAAAGCCGATTCGTTTAAGGTAAGTTCTATTACGAAAACTTGTTCAGCTCGTTTAGTATTACTAGATCTATACATAAATGATAAAAACGAATCAAACGCAACGATTCTCGTTGAAATTCGTTAACGTTTAATGGCTTAATTAATCAAGTGTTTAGATGTGTATATATATTAAACAAACGCACTATTTAAACGCTATGTTTAGATGTTTGGATGATTAGGGTTTGTTGGCGAGGTGATTACGAGCAGAATGATACCTATTTTGTGTTATTTCATCGCGATTTGAAGGTTTATTGCAGATCTGGTATTTGTTGATTGTTTGGTCTTTTTGACGATTTTGACTTTGACAAGTAAGTCAACGAATGGATAATTAATGATGTTCATTCGTTATGTGAAACGAATCGCTGATAATTCGTTAAGCAGTCATAACGAATAAGCTAATCATTCGTTAAGTAGTCATAGCGAATAAGATACATTCACGCGTCTGGTAATGAATATGAGAGAACCGAGCCTCGGTGCGGAAGCGTGAATATAATCGTTATTAATCAACGGTGTGGAGCTCGGGTCTAGGGTTAAGATCGAATCTCACTCATATTCACTCTTGAAGGATAATAGTTGGACGGATGAGGAGTATTGGGAGAGAGCCTGATTTGATTAACAATCAATAATAGGATGAACATTTGTAATCAAAACACAAAAGATAGAAATGATAGTATGATTAATATTAGCCGAATGATTCATACAAAGATGAAACACTCATATATACATTCATACATACAATCGATTAAGAAATATCAGCCGCCACCAGGAGAGCTCATCCTGGAGGCGGAGACTCTCTCAAAGGGATAAAACCCTAGATCTCACACATACACAATGCAAACACTCATACTAGACAAATGAATAAAAACATCTATTTATACTAGTCTAGCACGACTTGGTCTTCAATCCATCCACCCTTGGTTGAGACCAAATAATATATTTTTCACCCACAATATAATTCGATGCATCGGTCTAAAACATAAGTTCCAACAGAATGAACCCCTCATTCGTCTTATAGAAGTCATGAATGGTATTCGTCATTCATTAACCAGTCATTCGCTATGAGGAGACAGCAGATCAAACCATTCGTTATAGACACATTCGTATGCTCTTGTAACAATGAGCCCTCATTCGTCTATAGAAATCACAAATGGCCTTAGTCATTCGTTTTGCACTCATTCGTCTTAGATCAAGCCATTTGTTATTACGAATGGAACCATTTGTCATAACGAATGGGATAATGAATAAGATAACCAGGTCGACCCTAGCCAGGAGCTTTGCCACTTGGACCTTGCTAGGGGTTGCCGCCCTAGAACCTGTTGCCAGGGGCGCTGCCCCCGGACCCCCGTTCGTTGACGGTTATATTAAACTAGAAATATGATATGGCTAGGGATAGTTATTTGATACGTGTAATTGTTTTACAGTTAGCTGCGCTTAGTTAAGGAAAAGAGTTACCATTAACTCTGAAAGGAACCAAGCTCAGGTGAGTTTCTAACCCCATTTCCTTGTTATGTTTTCGGTTCTGTGTGCATACTCAATGTGATTGTTTTATGAATGATGTTTGAATGATATATAAAGGGTATATAAAAGAGTAAGTGTATATGTGAAAGTACATAAATATAAATAAGATATTGTATGGTTGTATGCTTAAAGGGTTGCAGACCCTAATAATATCTGCGAAGGTTACCGGGTTGCAGACCCTAATAATATTTGCGAAGGTTATAGGGCGAAATGCTCTTTAAAACGAATAGATAGTTATGTATGTGTTGTACAAGCTAAAAGAATGAAAGTACGGAAGAAAGAGAGAAAGTATGTATGCATGTATGAAAGAAAGGTAGACAGGTTAAGTATGTAATATGTATCTTCGCATACGTATATATGTGAGTACGTGAATGTATTGTATGTATCCTGTTTAACTAGAACTCACTCAGCATAGCTGACTTTTAGTATGCACGCATGTGAATAGGCTAAGGCAGCTCACTTGAATGAAGACACATGGCATTGGACTGAAGATACTGGTATCTTGAGAAGAATGTTGTGATGTTTTAAAATGACTTTAAATTATGTTTCAAGACAAAAGTTGTTTGTTTTAGAAAGATTTGAAAGATTATGTAATATATGTTTGAAGTTTATATTCCGCGAAAAGATTTTAATTAACTCTGAAACTGTGTTTGTGAGTGAATTCAACGCCAAAGTAAGGCACCGGGACCGGGGATTTATATTATGTCACAATTAATTATAATACCAAACTGACTGCATTATGATCTCAATTTTTTTTTAGTTATAAATCGATATACAACTTAGCAACAATATAATCTTTATCGACACATACCAATCATCAGTCCATTCTAACACATCAACATGAACGAATTCATCGTAATGTATTATTTTCCAGAGTGTTTTTACTTCCATACTGTTGCTTTTAATTTCATACATGTGTTAATCGTTGTATTATCTGATAAATATTCAACCTTGGTGTTAATAGACACATTATAATTCCATTATTAGTGTTATTAGACATTATTTATTTTAAATCGCCCTTTTTTGGTGTGTTAGCGTAAACTGAATTGCTTTTTCAATAGATCATCTGGTGCGTTATTGAACACTTAATTGTTCATACTTATTTATTGTTATGTTTATTATAACTTTTCATACACAATTATAGTAATTCACACATAAGATTATTGTGTCTTTTTGTCCCCATAGTGTTTTGTTATTCAGTTGATAATAAAATAATATAACACCAAACTTACACAACACACTTAATTACTTTAATTTATTCCTTACAGATCCTCCATCATAAACAAAAAAGTTAGTATTGAAGAATTGAACATGTCTAGCAATTCTAGTTTTCCTTTTTAGGTCATCGTTGGTGAATTCTCGGAGTTTTCTGGACCTGTTTCCCACATCCATT
>NW_027503451.1:0-25179 GCF_021521415.1 Bidens hawaiensis
AAATACAAAGACTCAAGACGCAAAACCGTGCACTAACATCATTTCTGATCGTGATGCTCGTTTCACATCCCGTTTTTTGAAATCTCTTCAGGAAGCTTTGGGCACTCGCCTCGACATTAGTACCTTCTTACCATCCTCAAACCAATGGTAAATCCGAGCGAACAATCCAAACTCTCGAGGAGATGCTTCGATCTTGTGTTCTTGATTTCAGTGGAAATTGGGATTCTCATCTCCCGCTTATTGAATTCTCATACAATAATAGCTATCATTCTAGCATTGAGATGGCTCCTTTCCAAGCTCTTTATGGTCGTAAGTGTCGTTCTCCGATTTGTTGGAACGAGATTGGTGAAGCCCAAATCACCGGTCCTGAGATGGTTCAAGACAATACCGATCGCATCGATCAAATCCGCAAAAATCTCCTCGCTGCTAGAAGTCGCCTAAAGAGTTATGCCGAAAAAATGGCGAAAACCTCTCGAATTTAATATAGGCAACTTTGTCCTTCTCAAAGTATCCCCTTGGAATGGGGTAGTCCGTTTTGGAAAGAAAGGAAAACTAGCACCCCAATTTGTAGGCCCATTCAAGATCCTCGAAAGGATTGGAAGAGTGGCTTATAAGCTTGACTTACCGCAAGAACTTGTCGTGTTCATCCCACCTTTCATGTCTCAAACCTCAAAAACTGCTTAGCCGAAGGTAATCTCCATATACCTCTCGACGAAGTACGTATCGATGAAACCTTGCAAATGATCGAAAAACCCGTTGAAATCTTGGATCGCAATGAGAAACGAACTAAACGTAGCCACATCCGTTTAGTTAAAGTTCGATGGGAATCACGGCGTGGCGCTGAATTTACTTGGGAACGAGAAGACGTGATGAAAGAGAAGTACCCGCACTTGTTTATTACGGATTCTTTTTAATTTCGGAACGAAATTTCCTAAAGTGGGGAAGACTGTAAAATTTGCCTTTTTCGGTTAATGTTTGTATTTGTATTTGTATCAAAACCCGACCCGATTGTAAGCCGAATCTTTCAAAAAAATAAAATATTGGACTTTTATGTTTCATAATCATCTCACACTTGTTGGTTTTCGAAAACACTTTTTAGCGGCCTTTAAAACGCTCAAAAAGCCCCGAAAACAACCCGAAACAACCCGCGAACCAAACTAGACCAGCCCCCCCTGGAGGCGCCGCGCCGTGCGGCCAAGGGAGGGAGCCCGTTCGCGCGACGCAAAGGACCACCAGCTCACCCTTCTGGATTTTCTTGTTTGTTTGTGTCTTGTTTGACCACTTTAACTTAACCCTTCTCATGCAAACCTCAAAAGAAACCCTTCATAACCTACCCCTCACTCCTTCCCTAAATAAACAAGCCTATCCTCTTCATTTCTCCATGCTCATTTCATCTTCTTTCTCTCTCAAACTAAGAACACCATCTCTAACATTCAAGGTTCATATTAACCAAGCAACAACCTTCTTTAATTCTTGTTTGTTACTTACTAATTCATGTCTTGTGGTATAACATATATATAACATGCACCCCTTTTTTCCTTCGGCTTTCATATTCTTCGTGAGGTGATATGCTACAAGGCAAGGCTTCATGGAGAACTCTTGGTAGTTCTTGATTATACTATTTCTTTTAATGCTTTACTAGTCTTGTTTATATTGTAAGTAGTTTAGTTTCTATTTCATGTATAAAGAGTTCATGGTATTGGGTATGAAGTCACTAGTCTCGGTTTCATCCCGAGAATAGATCCGAATCAAGACCGAACCAAGACCGAACTCTTGTTTACTAGCTTTTGTTTTAAATAGTTTTGTTTACTAGTTTTTTTTGATATAGTTAAATAAACATGTTTATGTAAGATTTGAACCTTGTAACTTCTAAAACCATTTTTATAGTTCTATGGTATTTAGGTATGTGGCAACCATCCTCGGTATCATTCCGAGTCAAGGACTGAACCAAAACCGAACTAAACCGAGTTCACTTGCTTAAGACACACAAGTCTTTTGATTTTATTGAGTTATCTCAAAACATTTTGGAAAGTTAACTTTGAGTTTAGTTAATTATCTAGACCCAAATTAACAAATCCGAACACTCGATTAAAACCTTGTTTTGGTATTTATATAACCAACGGTCTTGCATTAGTGCATTATAACTCACATAAGTTACTTAACAAAGGTTGAGTAATAATTATGAATGAAATACCAAGACCCGGTTTCGAGTAAACTTACTTTTAGAACATATCTTTAATTTCCCAAATATTTACATTTTTAAACCATAAACTTCATTTATTTACTTTACTTGTCATATTTTACTTTAAACCCTTCCAAGACTACCTACTAACTTAAGACCCGTTTAATCTAGGCCTTGCTCATTAACCCGATCTCCGATTATTCACGAATCAATCTTTCAAGTTACTTAGTTAACGTGAGTACATTTCATCCCCCGTTTTCACTTTTATATTTTGGGGGTAACATGCATACTTATTCAAACAAAGATGATTTATTATACTCATTTCTCAAACCACAAACTTTAGGGTGTATGATACAAGAATACTTGCTCTATTGTGTGTTATATGTCTCATATGCTTTACTTGCACGAGTGTTTATTTTTATGTTGTTGTTGAGCCTCATTAAGTATGATCATACGCTCCCCTAACTACTTAGCCTTATGCTAGTAGAATAGGGCCTCATTATCCAAGTATGTCGGTTGTTACCGATTAGAAAGGATCCTCATTTACATATGTTTTATATACCATGATTGATGCTTTTATTTATGGTCTCATATACGTTTGTGAATTTCGCTCATATTATACATACTCAAAACTATGAAATTGCTCACCAACATACGTGTTGACAAATGTTATTTTATGCATTGTTACAGGTTTGATTCTTACTTGAGTTGGAGTTCGAGGACGTCATTCTATTTGATACCACTAGGTTATTAGAAGAATGAACAATATCTATCTATAATATTTTGGTATTTATTTGTATGAACAATATGTGTTACTTTGATGATTGAATGAAATTAATGAGTTGATTAAATATTGTCTCTTTAATAGTGTCTTGTGTTCTTTGGCAATTCGTTTCACCCCGGCATGGTCCGCCGCCTTTGTTCGGGATGTGATACCACCACTCGAGCGCTTCCCCTTTGAACATGAGGGTAGAATTATGAATCTTCTCTTCATCGGAACACTTGCTTGTTATAACAATCGTCTCCATTTCTTCAAGCCGCCTCACGGTTATGATGGCTCCCTTATCACCATGGAACTCCTTTGATCCATAATACTTGAAATCCTTAAACGAAAACCCACCGATCTTGAGTTTCTTAAATTCTTGTCCAACTCCTCCATCAACATCTGATTCGTGAACATTTTCTTCGATATGAGATGGTTTCGGACGAGATTTTACTGACTTTCGGGAAAGATCAATGGAATGAGAATGTTTTGAGTGTTTTGATTGGGACCTAGCCATAGATTCTTCTCTAATTGCTCTTTTATCATTCTTTGGATTTGACTCATATATTTTTCGGGAATTGGTTCATCTTGTTTATTCACGAGGTCTTTCCCCTTTTCTTTTCTTATTTCAGCTTCTTTTCGAGCATTCTCAATGTTGTTAGTTTGTTGAGACATTTTATCTTTTCTTTATCAACTTTTCTTTTTAAATCTGAAATTAAACAATTTCATTTCTTAAATACAAGTTTTATTTATTTCACACATATATATCATAAAAATGATATATATATATATATATATATATATATTATTTTACAACATCTTTATATATATCGTATAAACGATATATATATATATATATATATATATATATACACACACTTATCCTTATTTTCTTTATTACAACATATATTACACAAAACATACAAACTATCTTAACACATAAACTTCATTTCTTGAAAACACACAATCATCACCATCATCTCAATTCTTCATGAATTTCTTCACAACCTTTGTCAACTTGTTGCACTTGCGAAGAAGCGTCTCTCCTATCTTCTTCTTTTTCTTCCCGTCAACGGCGATCTTCCTCCTTAAATCGTCTGTCTCATGTAAAGCGCGATCTAGATGCTCCTCCTGTGATTGAGGAATGTCATTGGGATAACCGTAGCGGGGTGGTGGATCATGGTACCCCAACATAATGACATCGAAATGATTCTTTGGATCCTGGTATGGTGATGCAGTCACCTCGGATTATTAGTTGAAGAAAGCCTCGGCAGCCTCGTTCTGCTCCCGAATCTCATTCGCTTTGTCTTCAATTGATGGAATTTCTCCTTGGTATGGTGGAAAGCTCGATGATGCTTTGCCTTTAAGTTCTTGGAGAAATTGCATGTAGGGATCAACTGAACCATAGCTTGGGTGAGAGAATGGCTCTTCCACCGGCGTTGTGACTTCATTCGGATTGTCAGGATATTCCTCCTCTGGATCCTCTTCCGTTTCCTCTTCTTCCGGGTCTTCTTCCTCTGGGTCCTCTTCTTCCATTTTGATAGTCTCCTTTGACATTGCGGGCATGCGAAAGTTCTCTTATGGCATTATCACCCTCATTTTGGGCTTGGGAGAGGGTCCTTCCTTGTTGAGGTGGGAATTGACAACATCCATGGTAGAAGTTCTGGTATGCCACCTTCGCTGGTCGGAGTGGCATTGCATCCAGTCGGATTAAGGAGATCTTGGTTCCTCTTTGATTGTTCGGTTGGAGAGAAAGGCGTATGAAGGGTGAGGATTTGGTGGTAAGTGTGTTGAACCTCCAAATGGGTAATACGGCGGGACCTCAGTTGGTTGGTAGGTGGGAACTTCAGAAGGATAATACATCGGTACTTCAGATGGTTGATACATGGGTAAGCTTGAGGGATAGTAACTTGAGTGCCTTGGTACTTGATATGTTTGATTTGGAGTATTATCGAGATGGTAAACAGGACTTTGTTCAGTATTGGGGTTTTGAAATGGCTTGGTAATATCATGCTCCACGTTGGAATTGAATACTGCTTCGTAGTAATCCTTACTCACAATGTCTTTCGGGAATTTGTAGTACTTTCCTGTTCTTTTTGCTTCATGGTCATAATACTCCATTAATTTCTCGAATGACATCAAAATTAGGTGGTTTAGATTGAGGAGAGGGAAAGAAAGGGTTACCAGCCAATCTTATCCCTATTCAAATAAACAAGTAAAATATTTTCCTATGCTTGGATCGAAGCTTGGGTATTATCTTGAAATACCCAATTCGCTAAGATTGATTACTCTGATACCAACCTATCACACCCCCATCTAAGGCCTAGGAATGTGACAATCAGTTGGTACCACAATTGTAAACAAATCAGAGTTACGGGTTTAAGCGGAAGTCTTATAAAACTTGTGGATTTAATTTATAATATTTACTTTACAAATGACTGGATTATTAAATACCCGTTTAAGTTATATCAAAAGCATTACTTGTTATTTACAAAACCACCATTTTAATATTTATAAGTTTATACAAAAAGATCCGAGCCATCGGATATCTTGAGCTTCTTCGTTCATCAAGCACTAACTTTGATCACCTGCAAAATGTAAATAAAATACGTCAGCAACGAATGCTGTTGAATATAATGACGCTAAAATATTTTCTTTTACTTAATTACCCCTCGAGACCACGTAAGTCTCGGCCCATCTTGGCTTAGGAATAATTAAGTTAAAACAATATCATTATAAACTTGAGTGTCCACACTAGATCACCCCAGCAAAACACCGCAGCGTTTCGACATACTTAGGTACCATAAACATACACATGGTCAGTCTCACTCAAACGTACTTAGGTCCGGCCCATCGTGGCTGGAGGTCGTGACCATGCGTGGTGCGATGTGCCCACCGCATTTTACCACATATGTAAGGATCCAAACAAACGTATACTACAGCCTGAGGGCTAGGCTTTTACTCTTATTCATAATGTTTTTAGAGATACTTAGTCTCATGTAAAGTTTTTCATATAACTAGTTGACTCGTTTGAAAACAAGTTTGTAAAAGTTGGGGCATATTCACCTTTTGATTGGGATCGGCTTCCAACACCATCCGAGGGTTTTTCCCTTGCTATCTCGCACCTATAGTATGAGTATAACTTTTTATTAGTCGGATATACAATCCGGCTTAAGACCTTTAGTCTTAGTTTTATAATCGCCACCTCGATTTACTTTAAAACCTTCAGTTTATAAAGTAATCTCTTTTCTTTTTAAACCTTCAGTTTAAAATATCTTTCTTTATAAGATAACCTATAGATATCTTATTCATAAAACCCAACGTTTCTTCTTCTTTAAGAAACGTATATCTTTCTTATTTATTATTTAAAAATACTCATTATACTTAAATAATGTTTATAAAAAAGATTTATATATATATATATAAATATATATATATATCTACACATGTATTTGAATATACATTTATATTTCTTTCTTTTCTGTTCTTTGTTATTTATTCTTTTATTTATCGAGGTATCGAGTATTTACTCGACCTTAGGTTTTAAGCCTTTTCAATATTATTATTATTATTTTATTCGGGTATTATGCCTGCCTTTTCTTGGCTTAATAAACCTTATACACTTGAGCAGCACTTCGTCGCCGCTTTGTCTTCTTTACTTCCTTGATCAACACCTTCTCTTGGCACGCTTACCGAGACACCATACTTCACGTCATATACTTCGAGTTGATTGTCAGGACATCGGAATTATAACACCTTCTCCTTTTGAACGCCGTCGGGTGGTGGCATGATTATCGAGGTACGTCGGTATTTGAGTGCGGAAATCGAGGATTTATGGCATGTTTATCGAGGTGAATTAAGGGTATGTTTATCGAGATCAAGAGAGATGTTAGAGAGAGAGAGTTGTGTATGTGTTTTTAAGGTGTGAAAGGATCAATCCCGGAGCCTCCTAATTATTGGCAAAAATTGGGGCCCGTCGCGATACGCGACGACTTTCCTGGCAAGCCCGTCACGTATCGCGACGTAGGCTACCTAAGTCACCAAGTAGGCTTGCCACATGGTGACACGTGGCAGGCGTTGTGCTGCATGGTGACACGTGGCAACACATAGTGCCACCGGTTGCCACGTGTCACAAGTTGTCAGGCCACGTCATCGCGATACGCGATGACGTTGGTTCAACAGTGATCGCGTATCGCTGTTGACTCTTCCAGAAGTTTTTGACCAAGCCTTTCGAGATACGCGATGGGCTTGTCCTTTGTCCCATCGCGTATCGTGATAGGACTAGAAAACATAATTTTCATTTTAAACCCTCAGGTTTGGATTTGAGCATATTTGGTCCCTTGACTTTGGAAGTTTGACATTTTTAACTCGAAATTTATGTGATGTTACACTATCTGAGCTTCATAATCGGACAACCAATCCATTCCCAAAACTACATCGAACCCTCCTAAGGTCATGACGTACAACGTAACAGGGAACTCATGTCCCTCTAACTGTATCTTACAATCCTTAGCCACCTTCAATATTAGAACTGAAGTCACACTCGCGGTTTCTACTTTAAAAGTTTCAGGTACACGATAACATTTCATTTTAGCTACTTTACTAAATGTCGTAGCTACAAAACTTCTATTCGCACCCGAATCAAACAATACCGAAGCAGAAATATCGTTTACTAAAAACGTACCAGTCACGACTTCAGGAATCTGTCTGGCTTGTTCCTGGGTTAACATGTAGGCTCTAGTCCTTAGCCTTGCTTGATCAGCATCTTTCTTTCCACTCCCTTCAGCACCCCCATCGGTGCACTCCCTTGCCATATGGCCTGTCTTACCACATTTGTAACATGCGGGCTTTGCACTGCACTAATTGGCATAATGCCCTGCCTTCCCGCACTTATAATACACATTAGATCCAAGCCTGCATTCTCCACCATGAGCCTTCCCACACTTGTGAAAAACATCAGAACTCCTACTCCACTTGCATTCACCACCATGCGTCTTTCAGCAGGTCTTACACAACCTATTCTCCCAAACTCTAGGCTGTCTGTTTTTGGGGTTCCACAACTGAGTACCAGGTCGTTTAGCAGGAGCGACCCACTTCTTATCCTTCTTCTCTTCCGCCACCACCTCATCTGTCGACAAATCTTCGTACACCATTTCTGCCAACCCTACAGCATAATCAAAAGTACCCGGTCTACCAGCCTTGACCAAGACGCGAACATTCTGCGGCATCCCTCTAAGGTAACACTTGATCCACTTGGCCTCAGTGTTCACCAAGTCTGGCACCAACCTGGATAGGCGGTTAAATTCAGTGGTGTATTCGCGGTGTGTCATCTCACCCGCCTTTAGACTCAAGAACTTCATTTCAACCCTTTCAACCTCTGCATCCGCACAAAACTTCTTCATCACCAATTCCTTCAGATCATCCCACCTCATAGTACATGGCTTCTCACCAAAATATTGGGTAGCGTATCCCGCAACTTGGTCAGGACAACACTCGCTAATATGGATATCCTTGTTCATAGCGGTTATCCATTGGAGAGTGGTGATTGCGTCTCACAAATCAGTTAGCTTCGGCGCATCGCAACGTTTAAATGACTTGTAGTTGCACCTGCCTTGGCCTCTCCTCCTATCATCAACCTTCACTGACTTAACCACACTCGAGGCCTCCTTCTCTCCTTCATCATCCTTCTTACTCTTTTCCCCAGACTTCTCAGCAGTCTTCGCATGACTTCCAGCAGACTTTTTCGGGATTCCAGTTCTTCGCAGCAGCTGCTACATCTTGAGCAATGGCAGCTTGAACAGCAGGGTCAAGTTGATACCCTACGTTGTTACTCGGATTTCGACCCGCTGCGCTCCCTTATCCCCTTGTGTTAGCAGCTGACTCTACAGAAGGTTCTCGGACAACACGTGGCCTACCACGACGTCCCGTACGTCCTCCCTTTCCAGCAACTTTTCTAGCTCCAGCCATTCGTATTCTATAAAGAAACACAAACGTCATCACTTAAGGAACCATTTAGTACAAGGATAGTAAGGCTAACAGGTAATAACAGTGGCCAGCTGTGATTAGCTGATCACGTTACTTTCTGTGTCCTATACACTTCCCTTTATGAGTCTATTTGTGCTAAGGTTCAACTTCTAACAGTTTAGACAATCAAACAGTTCATATCATCATATACTCTTATCCCTAGCAATTAAGCTAGCATTCATACATTCTTTATTTAGCATCTAAGCTAACATCATACCCTGTTCTCTAGCAATTAAGCTAGCATTCATTCATCATTCTATTTTACATGTGAAATCAATCACATACTTTACCTTTACTTAGCTTGCTTGAGTAACACATGGCTTTCTTGAACTGGCATCTTCTTCTTTTTGTTATTCAAATCTCATTCTCTGTTCGAGTCTAAGCGTGTAGGATGCTTAAATCTCTCGAACTTCGCTCTAATATCAACTTGTAAGGCCTCGATCCCGGTGCCCTACATTGGACGTTGGATTTACTCATAAACACAATTCTAAATATCAGAGATAATTAAAACTTTCGCAAATAATATAAAAGTCAACCATTCATTACAAACATCCATAACGTGTCTTTTAAAAAGATAACATAAACGATAATATCAAAACATCATGACAAATCTTCGGATGCCAGCCTCTTCAATCTTGCCATGTGTCCCGCTCAAACCAGCTGTCTCAATCTGTTAACCCGCGTGCATATTAAAAGTCAGCTACACTAAGTGAGTTCTAGTTAATCGGACGACATACAATACATTCACATACTTACATATGCACCCGAAGGTACATACCTTCATATTTACTTACGGTACTTTCATTCTTTCCTTCATACTTACATGCATACTTTCATTCATACATATACGTTTTAAATAGCATTTCTCCCTATAACATTCACCAACATTATTAGGGTCGGTTCCCTACATTCGCCGACATTATTAGTGCCGGTTCCTTACATTCACCGGCATTATTAGGATCGGTTCCCTACATTCGCCAGCATTATTAGGGTTGGTTCCCTACATTCGCCGACATTATTAGTGTCGGTTCCCTACATTCTCCGACATTATTAGGGTCGATTCCCTATTCATAATTATAACTTCTGTACGTTCAAACATCACTCATACATCGTATATATATCAATCATCTCTTTAAACTATCCCTTGGCAGTACATGCAATATCCGAAGATCGTTCATGTATTATTAACATAACATACATACGTCATCAATACTCCATATGTATATCAATCATATCTTTAACTACCCTCTGGCGGTACATGCAATATCCGAAGATCGTTCACGCACCGTCAAGCATTCATCATACATGGGTCATACAAAGCATACACTTACCACTTAAGGTAAGTGTATTAACTATCACATCGAGTATGCCCACAGCCCCGAAAACATAACAATAAAGTTGGGCTAGAAACTCACCTGAATTCGATTATGTTCACCGTTTATGGTTATCCCTTTTTTGAGCTGTGCATGACTAACTGTATAACAATTACATGTATCAATTTAACGATCACTACCCATATCGTTTTTCTAGTTTAATTATTACCGTCAATATGCAGCGAGGTTCTAGGGGCGGCAGCCCCTAGCGGGGTCCAAGGGGCAGAGCCCCTGGCTGGGGTTAAGCTTCTAGGTCAGCATGGAAAAAGTTTATTTTCGTTAATTGTCTTAACACATTTTCCATTAGGATTTCGTGATAATATTTTATTGTTAACCTCTCAGTCCCTTAAGGTATCTTCTATAAATTAATAAAGTTCAAGGGCTATTTTGTAATTAAATCATTCTTTTTCTAAGTCCAGGGACTGTTCTGTCATTTTGTTAAACTTCTAGTTTGTTACTCGGCTCTTTAACGAATTGACTTATCATAACGAACTGGTCTTTGTAACGAATCAGTCCATATAATGAACCAGTCCATATAACGAATAAGTCAATGTAGCGAATTGGACCTTCTAACTCATTCTCTTTTTTTAACGAATGATCATAGAGAATTGGGAGTTAGTTCGTTATCTTTTCCTTAACGATCTTGAACACGAACTAAGTCTGGTTCGTTAGGCTTCCTCTAACATAACCTTCCTCATACCCGCCTCCTTTCCGGCGTCGTCGCCGGAAAACGGCGGCTTCACCGGAAAAACGAGAACTGACTCGCTTTCCACCGTTTTCGTCTCGTTCGATCCAGATCTGAGCTAGGGTGACCACTAAGCTCATCTTAGGTTCGGTTTATACCCGATTCCACCCGGATCTCGTGACTTTAACGGTTTAATGATGTCGGCTCGTCATTTCGTGACTAAATCTAACGGGTTTGAGTTCATACAACATCATACTATCATTACCTTGGATCGGGATTGGTTTTCTATCTTGGTTTGGCTAGAGAAAGGAGAGAATTTAGAGAGAGAGCTTAAGTGTGTGTTTTGGTGATGTATGGAATATGTGTAAATGAATGAATTAAATGGGTAATTAAGGTTTATATAATTATGGATCATAGGCTTAAGCCCATGGTCTTTCCTTCTTTCCTTCTCAATTCAAGTCCATAACCCATGTCCATTTAACCCAACACTAGCCCGACTCAATATAACTCATGTTTTCATTTTATTAACCGAAACTAGAAAACGGGATGTTACAAAACTGTGGTGATGACGTGTCAATGTTTTAGAGTATTTTAACGAATTGTGTTTTTATGATGTAACATCTTAGTAGACATGATTTCTGATATATTTGGAAGTCTGAATGTTCTCTAATTCATAGGAAGCTAACTTTAAAAAATGGTAATAAATCAATAAAAAAAAATAAACATATGTTAGAACATACCATTCAAAGTTGACCCATGTGACATGTAGTTTAAGTGATTCCAAACCTCTTCAAGCTATTTTTCAGTTAAAGAAATGGTCAAAATAGTTACTTCACCCCAACTCTTAAAACATGTATCACATGCGCATGTCTTATTTCATGGCAACTAGATAACTAGTGGACATGATAAGCACCTTTGACTTCTGTAACCGACTCAATAAACAAAAGGTATTAATTGTTTCCCAAATTTGTGTCTAGTGGTGAATTTCTCCTAACAACAAAAAGCAAAAACCTTAAGCTCTATCTTTCCACATATCATCCAAAGTCATTTACTTGCTTTTGTGGTTGTGGAGCTAACAATGTTAGTTGTACACAGGTTTAGGTAACTTTTCATGAATGATTCAATATACTTTGATGAGTAACTTCAACTTTTCATGAATAAAGGGCTAATGCCTCTGTCCAATAAAAATCAAATACAACCTAGATGATGAGGAAGACGAACCTGCTGGGGCCCTTGATGCATAGCCGAGCCCCAATACTAATATAATGGCAA
The DNA here is from genome assembly GCF_021521415.1 of Bidens hawaiensis. Lineage (NCBI taxonomy): Eukaryota > Viridiplantae > Streptophyta > Magnoliopsida > Asterales > Asteraceae > Bidens > Bidens hawaiensis. The sequence continues at coordinate 12,300 of NW_027503451.1, forward strand.
ATCTACGGTCCGGTAACAAGATGTTCTAACGGCAGCCTACTAAGGCATACAATGGCTAAAACTCCGTCATAAAAAAAAACCCAGTTAGCATACGTTTGCCGGTGAACAATACCTTTATCCACCTAATTAGGTATTTGACAAACAAATTAAAAGACACAGCATGGACCTACAATTGTTGACTACCAAACAATATGATGAATAACCTTATTGTGGATTTGTGCCTATGGCATGAGGTATATGAACGACTCTTTTCAACAGAGTTGCATTGAATTCTCCAAACTAGCTACCATTTTATGTGAGTATTACAAGTTACTTTTCTTATGTTTGTTCCACATACTTAGGGGGTGTTTGGGATTGCTTATTTTCACCAACTTATAACTTATAAATTTTTTGAAAAGTAATAAGGTGTTTGGGATTGCTTATATTGTGAGAGGAAAAGTTCCATAAGTTACATTTTTGTAACTTATTAACTTAATGAAAAGTTATAAAGAGGCCAAATAAGGAATCCCAAACACCCCCTTATTCTTTCCAACTCCCACCACTAGTAGAAAAAATGCCTTTAATGACACGCGCTCTATGACATGCGTTGATTTATGACTGGCAAATGTGTGTGTCATAAAATTTAAAATATTTATGACACTTATTTTTGTGTGTCATTTATTAAGTGTCAAGATTTAAAAAAAAGAAAAATGCGTGTCGTCTTGCATTCCAAATGAAAAATTGAAAACCCGCCCAAAATACTTCTTAAAACCTCTCAAAATCACTTCCAAGTTATATCCACTATCCAGGTATACAAACAAGATGCTTAGGGTTTCTCAGCACCAAATCATGCCATCCTCTCCATGAGTACCACCTTCTCGAAGCTAGGGTTTCATAATCCGCCCAAGTTCAGTCGCCATTTTAGTTTCCAGTATTGACCTCGAGGTGAACCGCCCAAGTTCAACCACCTCTTTTATTCTCGCTCCAATATTGACCTCGAGGTGAACTTCGTTCTCTATACCATATGAATATTTATCTTATTATTTTGATTTTGTGTTAGTTTGTGATTGTTATGTTAACTTAGTGTTACAAGCCCTAATTTTGGCGAATCAATGAAATAGGCGTAACTTAGGGTTTTATGTTCAGTTATGTAATTTGTTTGTGTTAAATTTTCAATTGATTGTGCATTAGTTTGTGATTGTAGTGTAGACATACAGTTACAGGCCCTAGTTTTGAGGAAATTGAAATCTGTTTTGAGGAAAATGTATGAAACAGGTATAGAAGTCAGTGTAGGGGGTGTAAACGAGCTGAGCCACTCGGCTCGCTTTAGGGATGGCAATGGGTCGGGTTTGGGACAGGTTTAGGTATTCCCAAACCCATTCCGATTGTTAAAGCCCGTCCCAAACCTGTTTGGTATTTTTCGGGTAATTACCTGTTGGGTATCTGGTAAACCGACGGGTTCCGGGTATCTATTGGGTTTGAGATAATATAACAAATCAAACAATTAATCATTTGAATTAGTTAGAAACTGAAAAAGTGAAAGTATTAATTTTGTGAAAAGGGACTGGAAGAATGCGAGCAGTTGCAGCAAAGGGACTTGCTGTCTGTATACTTTGTAGTTTGTACATAGGGATTATTGGTTTAAATTTGATATTGAAAAAAGTTAAAATTAATTAAAAACAAATGAAAAGCATAAATGATATACTTAGAAACTAAAAAGTCAAATCTGATGGATTAGTTCGAGAACTGTTATTAAATATAACAAGTTAAGTACTCTAATATTACAATTTATAACGTTTTGATGGACTAGGCTCGTTTTGACTTGTGAAAGCTAAAGAACTTTTTTTCTAAAGCTCCAGCTAGGCTCGTTAGTTGTTTTTTCAAGCTCGAGCTCGGCTCACAGATTATTTATTATTTAATTTATAGATGTTTTTAATTATTTTTATGTAGTTTTGGGGAAAATCTTAAAACGATCTTAAAGCTCGACCCAAGCTTGTGTAGTATCTTTGACTCGATATGATATGATATTATATGTTGATGCAACAAATAGGATATAACATGGTCTTAAATCAACAGATAATATTTAGCTGTTATGTAATCATATTAACCAAATCATGTTATGTCATGTTACTTTAACACAGTGCTAGCTCTTAGCTCTTTACTCTTTCCACATGTTAAAGCAGTTTTAGTTTTAGTTTTAGTTTTACTCTTTCTGCAACATGCAGCAACTGTCTTAAATATCTTAATATTTGGTGCAAAATGAAGTTCTTTTATGCTTAAATTTATTTGTGACTAATATATTGCCTGTGTCGTGTCACCTAATACAACACATTTTTTCTAAATTGCATTTGAACATGGTTTTGTTTATGCGTACGCTTAAATTAATCCATGACTAATATTTATCTGTTTCTTAGCACCTAATATAACACCTATTCTGAATTGCATTTGAATTTTTTGTTTATGCGGACAAAATCAAACAAGTCTCGTTAATAATACCATTAGCAGGTATGTGGCGCCTTTGTAGGGAGTCATATCCATGAATGAGAACACTATGGCTTCGGCGCTAATTCAAGTACCACACCATATTCATATCCCTCAATTACTATATCTTTTGTTTTTATTAGTTGCTAAATGATGCATATTTTAATCGTTCAGGGTCAGGTCAACCAGGTAAGGTTCTGAAACCATTAAGTTATGTGTTAAACAGCTACCAACCAAATTATCCACTTTGGCCTGTAAAGGATACCTACCATCAAATTATACGCCAACTGCCAAGCACATATTGATTATTTTGGAATGTTGGTAAATCATATGGGTATAAGGGTATAAGTATCTGTTTTCTTCTCTTGTCTGGTTAATTATGTACTTTAGTATTATTGATGATTTTTATAAATCCACGAAGTCCTCATTTGGTGTAACTTTAATGATGGAAATGTAGGTATGACTTGCAACATCTGAGCTTGAAGTGGTCCAGATGAGTGGAAACGTAAGGGTAATTTGCATGTTTGCTTATGTTTATATTGCTTTATTTTAATCTAATACGTTTTGACATGATCAAATTTTGTAACTTTTTTTTTAATTTTTCTTCTTAGGTTTGGGGATGCAAAGAGGAATACACGGGGGCGGATTTTGATGAAGTTCGAGAAGATTGGTCGAGTTACACGACATAGTTTATTTTCTGGTAGTGATATGTATTGTATTGACTATTAATCAATATATTAGTTAACTTGGGGATATTTGTAATATTTTGATGTAGAATGTTTAATAAAGAAATGAAATGAATAATTTTTCTAGTTTTTACTCTATAATTGTGTCATTAATATAAAAATTAGTAGTTATGGAAAAAAAGTAGCAATATATATTTTTTGAAAAATAAATATACGATGACACGCAAAAGGGTGTGTCGTATACTGGTGTCATAAACTCGTGTCATAAATGTTTGTCATTAATGCATGTCATTAATCATGACACGCGGATGCATGTCTTTTTCAGTATATGATGGGGCTATCAACTACACGCATTTGCTTGTCATCTGTACCATTTAATGACACGCAATGCGTGTCGTTAAAAGCATTTTTTCTAGTAGTGCACATTCTTCTTGTGACAAGACTAATGGTATTTTTGTTTTTGTAGGATTAAGTGATCTCACCAAGAACAGCTTTCTTGGTGCAATTTCGAGTTCCCTAGTCGGTCCTGTGAGGATATTTTCAACAACCCTAAGTTTAGTGGGCGATATAAGACAATTTTTGGTGTGAACATTGAACCCGGGCTACAAAAGGGGCGAAATGTGATGGGTGGTTGAGTGGGGGCGGGGGCGACAAATACACGTGTAACGATTCCGACGAAACCAGGGATACCCTAACCGGTAGACTGTAGTTACGTTATATTTAATGTCGGGTACATGAATTACCATAGTAATTATACGAGAATACAGGGTTCACTGTATTGATTGTACGTGAATATATAATTCATCGTATTGAATATGCGAGTAATCGATCGACAATTATTGAAACCCGAACGAATCGAGGGTTCAATTATAGACGATATCTATAATATTTAGTGATTTTACGAAGCATTAATGCTTCGGGATAAGTAAAGTACGGCACAGAAAAAGAATTTCGATTTAATGATACGTCGGTACATTAAACGAAACCTTCAATACCAAACCGAGCAAGAGATGATCGATCAAGCCGAAAAAGATGCGCAATTATTAATAATATGATGTTTCAAGCTAATAAATGTTATGGTTTAAGTTTTTAAATCGGTTTTATATAAATTTCATTTTTAAGACGAAAAAGACCGTTTTAGCCTCGTTTTAAGCCGACTTAAACATTTAAACGAAAAACGAACTGAACCAAATTATCCAAAACGTTATCCGGATTGCGGATATCCAAACATGTGGCTAAGAATGAAGAGGTGGGTCCCACCCCACCCCCTCAAACTTCCGATCGGACCATGGGTTCCCCATTCCTTTATCATTTTCTTTTTTCTAAACAACATGGCAACATTCCATCTTCTCTTCCACTTTCATGAACTCAAAACCGATATTTGGAGCAAGAAAACCGAGGTAAAAACCGAGTTAATCACGTGTTCATCTTCGTTTCTTGAGGTTGTTTGCAAGAAAATGAGGTTTCAAAGATGAAAACCGATTCTTGCATGATCAAGTGATGTATACGGGTTATACAAGGGATCTTGGTCCAAGAAAGGAGTTAAACAAACCAAAAACGAATTTTTACGGTTTAAATCTTTGTTTTTGAATCATAACCGAAACTATAGTGTAAGAGGCTTGATCGTGAGTGTAACTTGCTTGGTATTGTGGTATGTTGGTTGTAGGTTCTGTGTTTAGTGTTAGATAAGGCGGAAAGACGAGTTTGTAGCTTGTAGTGGCGGAATACGAAAGGTATATTCGGTTTATGTTCGGTTTTGGAGTTTTTGGACTGATTGTTGATCGTTTAGAGTTAGGTCATGAAATTTTACAGAGGTGTTAAATACATCAAAAATATGAGTTCTGTGAATTTTTGGTAATTTTTGGACAAAGGATGAATATTTGGTGAATTTAATGCTTGGTTTTGGCTAAAAATGGTGAAAAATAGTTAAATATCATGAAAAATTCTGAAACATTGCAGATAAGCTTTTTATATCATGTATAAGTCACACACAAAAGTTTAGGTCAGTTGGAAAAGTCTAAGTAGGATTTTCGGTTAAACGAGTTCTAGGGTTTTCTAGCTCGGTTTTAGTTAAAATGACATGTAAAAAGAGATTTTGGTTCTGGAAAAATTACAGGGGACTATGTGGATGGCATGGGACATCCAGAAAAAATTTGGGATTTTTCTAAGGTTGTTTGGTATTTACGACATATTTAGTGTTTAAATGGTGTTTAAAAATAAATAAATAAATTTTATATATAAAAATTAATTCTGGAAATATTTTTATATAATTTCCCACTGTCAAAAAGTGATTTGTGCAAAATTTCAAGATCCGAGACTAAACAGATAGTTATTTATGCAAAAACAAACTTTTGAAGCTTAAAACGCGTAAACCGGTAAAGTTCGCTTAAACGAACTGACTGGTGTATAAAAACCCTAAAAATAAACTATTTTCATTTAACTGAGTTAAACAAGTAAAAATAAATCATCCGAAAATAATTCGGATGATTTGGGTAATTTTAAACGATTTAACGTTTTCCGGTGCACTAAAGACGGAAACGGGTCCCGCGGCCAATCGTCTAAACCGAGCTCAAATTTCACAACTTTAATTAAATTATCAGTCAACCACTACTTTCGGGTCGTGTGTGACCAAACTCATTTTTGAAACGTAAAAACGGATAACCGTGCTAGGCACGCAAAACGGGGAAAACGAACTAATATTAAGTTTGACTATTGAACTCTATCGAAATCACAATCTGAGTCCGAAGAAGTGTTTCTGGGTTAACATTGCCCCCTGAACGGGTACAGTGCTGGGTTAACAGTGTCCCCAGATGTACCGGTTAACTTGGTTAAAGTTATATTAATAATGAGTGTATAGTAACGATCGTAGGGATCATATTACAGATTGGACGTGTTAACTGATAATGATTGTTGTTATCTGCTTGCATGTGCTAAGGTGAGTTTCACGAGCCCTTTTTTTCTGAATTGTTTTTAAATCTTTTCCCGTGGCGGAAGCATGTTACTATTGAAATGTTTAAGTACATACTGAACGCATGGATTTGCGAGTATTTATAAATATTTGATTGTACAGGAATCGTACGGAATGGGTACAGTACTGGGTTAACAGTGTCCCCAGATGTCCCTAGAAGTGTTTCTGGGTTAACATAGCCCCCGGAATGGGTACTGTACTGGGTTAACAGTGTCCCCAGACGTCCCTAGAAGTGTTTCTGGGTTAACATAGCCCCCGGAATGGGTACTGTAATGGGTTAACAGTGTCCCCAGACGTCCCTAGAAGTGTTTATGGGTTAGCATTGCCCCCGGAATGGGTACTGCACTGGGTTAACAGTGTCCCCAGATGTACAGTACTGGGTTAACAGAGGTTTCACTTGTGGGCTAAGCATAATTACATCGATAATATTATATTTTGATAATGATTTATCATGGTTTACTCGAATTGTGAAACTCACTAACTATTTGTAGTTGACCCGTTTTCTCATATGCTTTTCAGGTACAATTAAGATGAAGTGATTGCTTACGTGCTAAGTGCTTGATGTGTGTAAGATTTGCGTGCGGGATGTTAGGATACATTATAATAAATAGAATTATGTATCGTATTGTATGATGTGTGTATCACCTAGACGGTAATGAAATACGAGATAATGTAATGTTGAAGTATATTAATGCATTCAGTTTTCTTTATAAACAATGTGGTTGATATCAGAGGCGTCTGTTGCATCCCGTTTACGTTTCCGCTGCGGTTACGGGGTGTTACAACACGTCCCTGCCATTTGTTTGGAAAATATAATTATTTTATTTGATGTGTGTGTAATATATATATATGTGTGTGTGTGTGTGTGGTGGGGTTATAATAAGAAGTTAAGTGTGTCTAAGAAGGGTAAGAATTAATTTGGTTCGTGAAATATGTTGATCTCAAAATGGATATAGAAAGTGTGTTTATTGTGAGGTGTAATTTATTAGATTTAATGGTGAAAACACACTTCCTACACTTCTTAGGAAAAATTTACTTCTTATTATAACCTTGATATATATATATATATATATGAACGAAAACATAAAAATCCTACTTGTCGCGATGTGATCGCTCCCCTTTATTTGGAGTCATCAGATTTGCTAGATTTTTAAATGAATGTCTCATGCATTTGACCCGAATTCACGGGTATGGGTCTTACCATACCCAGATATTCATTAAACGGGTTATAACATCTAATTAAATTAAAAATTATTCTCACCAAATTATTGATGTGAAAATCCTATAAAATAGGATATACTAAAAATTATTATATGATTTTTTTTAAATATTATTAATAATAAGAAACAATTTTATAGTGAAAAAAATGTGCGGGTGTTGGGTCTTACCAAACCCAGATAACTTTTAAACCGGGTTATAACATCTTAGTTATTTGTGAAACCTTTTTATTATCAAACTCTAAGTATATTATAAATTTCATTACAATAGAATAAAATTAACCCAAAAAAGTATATAAATATTAAAAACGAGTAATGTAAAACAGCCCACATAATACGGGGGATAAAAAATTTTTTTTGGAGTCACCAGATTTGCTTGATTTTTAAATGGAGGTTTCTCATGTATTTGACCCGAATTCACAGGTATGGGTCTTATCAAACCCATATATTTCTTAAATGGGTTAGAACATCTCATTTAATTAAAACCCAATCTCACCAAATATTTGATATAAAAATCATATAAAGTATGAATATACTAAAAATTAATATGATTTATTTAAAAAAATGATATATATTATTTATAACTAAAAAACCAATTATAGTAAAAAAAAATAAGCAGGTTTTGGATCTTATCAAACTCATGTAGCTTTTAAACCAGGTTATAATATATTATTTATTTGTGAAACAATTTATCATCAAAACATAAGTATATTATTAACTTTCATACAATAAAAAAAATTCAAAAAATAAATAAATATTAAAATAGTTAATATAAAACAGCCCCCGTAATACGGGGGATAAAAACTAGTATATATATATATATATATATGATTGATTTCTTTTAAGAACCACTTTGAGTTTTAAGAACTCGAAAGAACTCAACGTAACAACTTTTTTTTTTTGAATTTTGTTTTACACATAAGTAATACGTAAGTGTAAGTAATGTACAAAAAATTACCGTAATTTTTTACACACCGAATTGACTTTTTATACATGTGTAACTAAAGTTTAAACTTGTGTAATCAACAAAAATATTTATTCTCTCTCCTGCTTCATTTTTTAATCAAATTTAATCTCAGCCACATATTCTAACTCATTTAATTATATGTGTGGTTCAAAATTGAGTTCTTAAAGTTCTTACAACTCATTAAGTTCTCAAAATATCCCTCCCCTATATATATATATATATATATATATATATATATATATATATATATATATATGTATATGTAAACGAAAACATAATAATCTTACGTGTCGCGATGTGGTCGCTCCCCTTTTTTTGGACTAGATTTGCTTGATTTTTAAATGAAAGTTTCTCATGCATTTGACCCGAATTCACGGGTGTGGGTTTTATCAAACCCAGGTATTTCTTAAACGAGTTATAACATCTTTAAATTAAAAACCAATATCACCAAGTATTTTATATAAAAATCCTATAAAGTAGGGATATACTAAAAATTAATATCTAATTTATTTACAAAAAATATAACTTTTAAAATGGGTTATAACTTATAACATCTCATTTATTTGTGAAACAATTTATCATAAAACATAAGTATATTATTAACTTTCATATAATAAATAAAAATAAAAATTCAAAAAATACACAATTATTAGAAAAACAAATAATGTAAAACAACCCCGTAATACGGCGGATAAAAATTAGTAATATATATAAACGAAAACATAAAAATCCTACGTGTTGCGATGTGGTTGCTCCCCCTTTTTTGGAGTTATTAGATATGGTTGATTTTTAATGGAGGCTTCACATGCATTAGACCTGAATTCACGGGTATGGGTCTTACCAAACCCAGATATTCCGTAAATGAGTTATAACATCTCATTAAATTAAAAATTATACTCACCAAATTATTGATGTGAAAATCCTATCAAATAGGATATACTAAAAATTATTATATGATTTTTTTTAAAAAAATATTATTTATAATTAAGAAACAGTTTTATAGTAAAAAATAAGTGGGTCTTGGGTCTTACCTAACACAGATTACTTTTAAACCGGGTTATAACATCTTAGTTATTTATGAAACTTTTTTATATTTAAACTATAAGTATATTATAAATTTCATTACATTAAATGAAATTAAACCCATAAAAGTATATAAGTATTAAAAACGAGTAATGTAAAACAGCCCCTGTAATACGAGGAATTAAAACTTATATATATATATATATATATATATATATATATATATATATATATATATATATATATATATATATATATTGGCTACAACACTATTACACCCATAAAACAAAAATTCCTCATTTACTGACTGAGCGTCAAATATTACAAATCGCCCCATTTTATAGTCTATCCACTACACATAGCCTAAGAATTTTAAGGAATTGCACAAGGTATAGTTGTCATTATTATAACGGTATAAGGGTAAATTAGTAAACAACAAATATATATATAGAAAAAAGAATCCTAATTAAATTTATTTTGAGAAAATGTTGATATAAGGCAATGATGTAAAAGTAGGTTTACAAGGTCGAGTACTCCCCGAGTACTCACTATAATGTATGTCGTCGGAAATTTCTTTAACTCCGTCTAGTTACTAAAAATCGATCAAAAGTGGTCAATTTCAACCATAATCACATCTAGTCGTCGAACTTATGTCAATTTTGACTTAAAAAGTAAAACGTAATTTGTATTTGTATAATATTAAAGAACAAATATCATTTTTTTAGTTTAATGATTAACAATTTTTAGAATAATTTATTATTTAAAAAATTTTTGTCTATTTATTTTGATATTCACATATTTTATTATAAATATTAGTAACTAAGGATATCTGACATGTATAATATCTAAAAGTTAAGTTTCATTATATTAACATATTCGAGTACCCTTCGAGTGACGAGTACTCCCCAAATACTATGAGTACATCCAACTCCTAAGGGAACCCGTCTAGATTTCGCTTAACGACTTTTATAACATTAATGTTAAGTGGAAACACAAATACCTATCAATGTACCAAATTGTTTAACATCATCAACAACCACCATAAAAATACACAAACAAATAAAAAAACAAAAAATAAAAAAAAATGATAAAGAAGGATAAACAGTTTAGTGTGCTTACTGTTGGCATGTGTTTGGGTGGTGGTCTTTCCAAATCTAACTGCATAAGTAATTTATGGTCGTGTATGAGTAAGACATCGATCGCAAACTCCCATATAATTTTCTACGTTATGTTGCATTTACTACTTTACTTTCATTTTCCAGGTTAATTATTTTATAAAAGTCAACAAAAATGAAAAGTGTGAGAAGTTATATTTAGTTGACATGTGTTAAGTCGGGATCAAAGAAAAAAAATGTATAAAAGTAATATTATATATTTTCTCTCTTCACATGCCAGTCACATGTTAATTTTCTCATTTTTAAACGTCTATAACTTTTTTATATGATATTTTTTTTAAATAAAATTCACCATAATAATAAGCGTTTTTGTATTTTTAGTATGACTATGATTTTGTTATATAATAATAAAAAATAATTTACGTCATTGTGTCATTTTGCTTACCATTGTGTCTTTTTTCGTCATTGTGTCTTTCTGTTTTGTAAGGCCCCGACTTTGGACGTCGGATTTACTCATGAAACATCGTTCTACAAATCAGAGTTAATTAAAATTTTTCGCGGAAATGTTAACTTCAATAACTCATTACAAACATACAACTTGTGTTTAAAAACGTATCATAATACATCACATTTAAAACATTATTTCTTCCATCTTCAGATGCCAATCGTTCAATCCTTGCCATGTGTCATCCTCATGCTAGCTCCGTGTACATAATTACCTGCGTGCAACTAAAAGTCAGCTACGCTGAGTGAGTTCTAGTTAATCAGGCAACTTACCATACAACCATTTCATGCACTTATATATATACATGTGTGTCCGAAGACACATAGTCATTCATATAACATGCTCACCTCACCGCTAACCTCTTACTGCTCCTACATCTTAGCCACTTAATTACGGAAGCACATTGAGGCTTGCCCTCCCACGTACTTACGTATTGCCACTTATTTAACGAAGGCACGTAGAGGCTCGCCCTCCCACGTACTATAGTTGTGCCACTTAATAACGAAGACACGTATAGGCTTACCCTACCACGTACTATTGTCATGCCACTTACACCCTTACTAACTTGTTACCACTTCTACCACACTCTAACTCGACTTGCCTACAACACACTTCTTATCGTTACATCAATTACATAATAAACAAGTCACAACATAACATTCATACACACTGCTTATTACCTGGAAATCATTCTCTTTGGCGATACGTGCAATATCCGAAGATCGTTCACGCACCGACAAATATTACTTTCCGTGTCGATACGTGCAATATCCGAAGATCGTTCACACATCGACAGACATTCATTCATAACATCTATATATATATATATATATATATATATATATATATATATATATATCATATCAAACATTATAGCATACACTTACCACTTAAGGTAAGTGTATTCACACTTCACATCGAGTAAGCACACAACCCCGAAAACATAACAAGGAAGTCGGGCTAGAATCTCACTTGAATGCGGTTACGTTCACCGTTAATAGTTATTCCCTTCTTTAGCTGTGTGCGACTAACTATATAATAATTACACGTATCAATTAACTATCACTACCCATGTTGCGTTTTTAGTTTAATTATAACCCTCAACGAACGGGGGTCCGGGGGCAGCGCCCCTTGCAGCAGGGTTCTAGGGGCGGCAGCCCCTAGCAGGGTCCAAGAGGCAAAGCCCCTGGCTGGGGTCGAGCTGCCAGGTCAGCTTGGAAAAAAGTTTATTTCCAATAACTGTCTTAACACATTTTTTATTAGAATTCTTAATTATTATTATATTTGCTAACTCATAAAGTTCGAGGGCTTCTTGTAATTATATCATTCTTTTCTAAGTCCAGGGACCTTTCTGTCATTCTTTCAAAGTCTAGTTCGTTATCCGGCTTTTCTAATTCGTTATTCAGTTCTTTAACGAATGGGGCTCATAACGAATTGACCTGTATAACGAATTGACCTTTTATAACGATTTGGTCTTTATAACGAACTAGACTCTTTCTAACGAACTAATCTTTTATAACGAATGAACTTCCTAACGAATGAGGGTTCATTCGTTATCTCTCCCTAACGAATTGCTTAGTTAATTCGTTATCCTTCCTTAATGAATTGGCATAACGAATTAAGGATTATTCATTATCTTTCCTTAACGAATTGGCATAACGAATTACGGCTTATTCGTTATCCTTCCGTTAACGAGTTACTGTTAATTCATTAGTTTTCCATAACGAATTAGGGTTAGGGTTCCGACATTCTTTTCAACCTCGTACACGCTTTTCCGGCGCCGTCATCGCCGAAAAAGCGAGATGTCGTTTGTTTCACCACCATTTTCACCGTTTTTCGTCCCGTTCGATCCAGATCTGAGCTAGGGTGATTCCTAAGCTCATCTTTTGATCGGTTTATACCTGATTCTATCCGGATCTCGTGACTTTTTCTTTTTTTA